>NC_066582.1:257269094-257570552 GCF_024323335.1 Lathyrus oleraceus
TGTGGGAATACCACAGTCTTTGACTTGCTGGGGATATAGATCCCAACTCTGCTTTGGGAACCCTCACTGATACTCCCGCTGGGGAAATGAGCAATCTTCAACCTGCTGGGGGAATACCATCCAGACCCTGCTAGAGGAACGACAACTACTCCGCTGGGGAGGACCCAATCAATCCACATGTAGGATACCCTCGGTTGGGGATGCAGATATTCGTCTGCTACAGAAACTCGTTCAATCCACTGGTAGAATGAACACTGTTGGAGAGATATGTCATTGAAAAAACCCGCTCCACTCGGGGAATAACAACCTTCTGGCCTGGCCGCTGAGGAAACACCGATGTAAACCCGCCAGGGATAACCATACTGACTCGGCTGGGGAGCTAGTCCTATGACTCTGCTTAGGGACTTAGCTGGAAAACGAGAAAAGTTGGCACAACACCCATCGACTCGTCGAACCACAGTATCTACCTCCAATACTCATATCAGCTTTCCACTTTTGAGAACTCCCAAACTCGTCTGGACCTTTTCTGCTCCATCATCTTATATTCCAGGTCGCTCCGTGCTCGACGAGAACGTACTCATGGGAGTTATACAGAAACTTCAATTTTCCGACTTTGAAGAGTCTTCTTGATTAATTCCAAAGGTCGTCGGACGTCTCTCGTCGTCTCTCCACCGTTCCTCCTTCGTCCCTAATCGAACTCTGCGGGGAATTACATACTTTCAAGTCTTTCGACTTTGAAGAGTCTTCTTGATTAATCATCAAGGATCATCGTACGCCTCAACGCCTTCGTCATTTTTCATACACTCGTCCCTGACCGGACTCTCTGGGGATTTCTCTTGTCAAAGCTTCCACATCACAACCTGCAAGTGAGTGAAAAGTATCTAACAGTTCCTGCAAAACAGATCGTTAGATAAAACCGTGCCCCAGGCGTGTCAAGATTTCAACACTTGGGTCACTCAACCTTCCAAATAAGATTTCAAGCTTTCAGTCTTATAAACATGCATTGGAAGGAACCTGTATGTCTTAAAATGTAAGATTCTTTATCAAAAATTTCTGGATGTTTTTGCAATCAAAGCGGTAATGAAAAACAAAAACAAAATTATTTGACTGAACATGCATTTTATTGATTTGAAAAGTGTGTGGCTCAAATGAGCAATACAAAAGGAAGCAATTCCTGAAAAGAGGTAATTGCACTCAAAAGGAAAAATCTATCCTAATGGCAATGTGAAACCCGTAATCTCATCGAGTTCCAACTCGGTTACACCCCATATGTCCTCAGACTCTCCATGCTTTCTGCCTTCTGAACAAGACGCTTCTGCTTGATCCCTACCGGGTATTATCCATGATGCTTTAACCAAAGCGCAAACGATCATGCTGGACGCAGTTGTTCGTTTCAATCCCTCTTTTGCCTGGACCGCCCTTTCGGGTTTTCAGTCCACCGGGATACCCTTTTTTGCCCAAGTCGCCTTTTCAGGTTTTCGACTTGCCGGGTGTACATTTTTCATTTTATCCCTAATTTTTGCCCAAACCTTTTTCTGATTTTTGGTTCGCCGGGATGCCTATTTTTGCCTGGACTATTTTGTTCTTTTCGTCCAGCGGGTCAATTATACGAAGTATTTTTTAACTGCGTCCGCATTCACAGGGGATGGAAAATCCTCACCGTCCATGGTCGTTAACAACAAGGCTCCACCAGAGAAAACCTTCTTGACCATGCTGGGGATTCATGACTGAGTGTCCGTTTGCCCCTTCGATCGTTTTGAGGAGGATGAATCCTTTTCAGCACCATATCACCCACGTGATATACCCGAGGTCGCACCTTTCTGTCAAAAGCACGCTTCATCCTTTGCTGGTATAACTACCCATGACAGATGGCTGCTAGCCTTTTTTCCTCTATCAAGCTCAACTCTGAGTGAGAAAGGCGTTTGCCCCAGTAGACGTACGTACCGAAGTACAGTACCCAGGATACCAGCTTCGTACTCGGCCACCATTGGTGATGCATTCCATCGTGCCCCAGGAAGCACTACCTTATTCACCTTATTCTCCCCATCAGACATCAGAACCCGTTCGGATTTAGGGTCAGGCCCCTCCTCCGGGATCGGTCACTCTTAATCTTCCGATTGGAGCACCTCGAGATGTCCTCATCAGGGAACTCAAACTTCATCGGTTGATAACCCCCACTGGGTTGCGGAGCGACGTAATCAGACGATGCACTCCTTGATTGCTTTCTGAGAGCGTCAAAAATCAGTCAACATTATTTTGCTCCTCTCGCAACCCGTCCGGTCAATGCTGGATTCTCAAACCCATACTTGATCGGATCCATCTCGGACATCCACAAAGTGGTATGAATCAGCATATACTGTCTCAGTCGTCGAGCAGCCTATGCCAAAGTACATCAAGTTTTTTCGAACAGTGAATGTACTGTTTCACAGTCGATAAACTTTTTGCTAAGGTAAATTGCATGCTCTTTTCGACAAGACGCGTCATGCTGACCCACTTCACCTCATAGACCCCTCGAAGGCCGTCAAGTACCGATCTACCAGTCTCTCTCCATAGGGAGGCAACAGAATCAGAGGTTCCTGCAATTTTTCTTTTATTTTTTTCAATGCCCCTTGGCAATCATTATTTCACCTGACCGTTTGATCTTTCTTTTTTCAACATCTCGAATATAGGTTCGCACGTGGCTGTTAGATGAGATGTGAACCATGACAGGTAGTTCAATCTATCTAGGAAACCACGAACCTCTCTTTCCATTCTCGGTTCAGGCATTTTTTTTTTTTTTTTTTTTTTTTTTTGAGCAGGATCAACCTCGATTCCTCTTTTCCACTTATGATGAACCCCAACGTCTTACCGGACCGCACTCTGACAGTGCACTTATTTGAATTCAACCTCAGTTTGAATTGTCTCAACCAGTCAAACGACTTGACCAGATCCACCAGATGCCCCTCTTCTGTTTGGGACTTTGCTATCATGTTATAGCATTCGATTTCATGCTGAATTTATATCATGAAACAAAGTCACCATGGCTCTCTGATAAGTAGCACTGGCGTTTCGCTTCTCTAGAGGACAGTCTTCTCTCCGTGGTAGCTTGTGAGCAACGATATCGGTGTTCGACCCTGGCGTATCCTGACACGACCAAGCGAAAATATCCACATGCTCTTTTAACAGGGCTACCATTCTGCTCTTGACTTGCCTCTGAGGCGGCTCCAATTTCAATTCCTTCCTGACCTCGGCGGTGCGTGGAATAACAATCTCAATCTGCTCCACAGGCGGCTGAATCACCTTCTCCCCTTGTTTTCAGCAATCTGGCCAATCCCAACAGATCACAATCTTCTTCGTCTTCTTCTTCAGCAAGATAGATCGGTTTGTCGAAGTCATATGAGAGGTAACCAAATTGTTATCAATGAGATCCGGAGAAGAATTTTTTTTTGAAGTCGGGACGAGACAAAACAAAAGGAAAAAAATAGAAAATAAACATTGCCATTTTTATTTGTTTTTAAACTGCAAAATAAATGAAAAACAGGGAACACCGCTTTTTGACTGAAAAACATCCATTTATTTATGATGCAGAAAATGCAAATTTATGAACATGAGGTGGCCCTTACAATGGACCATTACGTGTCGGGCAACACGTATGGCTTTCATGCAAATAAACTGAAAACAAGAAATGCTACTCTTCCGGACGAGTGTCAGTGCTGATCTCTTTAAGCCTTCCAGTTCTGGATTTGCCACCCTGGTACGCACGGCTTTATCCAACTACTGAACTTGCCGTCATTGACAGTCTTTTCACCCATTGCACAGACGTGATCTGAATCTTCAGTAATTGCGTTCACCATCGCCTGACCATGCGCCGGCATGGGATTAGCATTGACATTCGGTGATGGCGCAAAATTGATAGCCTTAGAGTCCACCAGGTCCTGGACAACATTCTTGAATGCTCTACAGCCCTCAATGTTATGCCCCTGCGTACCAGAATGAAATTCACACTTGGCATTCTCATCGTAATCAGGAGGCCACTGATCTGTTCTTATCGGAACCATCGCCCTCGGCTGGACCAACCCCAAATCCCTCAACTTTTTGAACAGCACGGCATATGACACGGGCGGCCTGTCGAAGTGACGATCAACTCCTTTCCCTTTCACCTGGTACCCGGCTCTCGATTGCGGTGGCTGACGTTGCTGTCTGGCTGACTGATTACCAGCAGGGATGTTTACCGCAGCAGCATGCTGATAATAACGACCCCCACTATATCCTCTTTGCTCATACACAGCACTCGAGTCACCCTCATTCTTGCGCTGACCGTTCCCGAATGGTTTCTTTGATCCCGATGACGAAGCATTACCACCCTGGATCTTCCCCATTTTCAGCCAACTTTCAATTCGCTCACCCGCCACCACAATATCAGCAAAGTTGGTGACGGGACAACCCACCATTCTCTCGGCAAAGACCCCTTGCAAAGTACCCATGAAGAGATCAGACATCTCCCGATCCACCAAAGGAGGTTGCACTCTGGCAGCCAACTCCCTCCATCTTTGAGCATACTCTTTAAACCCTTCAGTATTCTTCTGAGACATACCCTGCAGCTGGGTACGACTCGGGGCCATATCAGCATTGAACTGGTACTGTTTAAAGAAAGCATCTCCCAGATCTTGCCAACCCTTGATGTCAGCAGATTTCAGCTTGGTGTACCACTCCAGAGATCCTCCAGACAGACTGTCCTGGAAGAAGTACATCCACAGCTTCTGATCCGTCGTGTAGGCAGAAATCTTACGTACGAAAGCTTGGAGGTGAGTTTCCGGGCAGGAACTCCCATTGTATTTGTCAAAGGCCGGCGCTTTGAATTTTTGTGGGATCACGATCCCCTCAACTAGCCCCATGTTGGACATATTGACAAATCCCGGAGTAGCATGGCTTTCCAGAGCCCTTACCTTCTCTGCCAGCAACTGGATCTCTTTGCTCTGTGGCTGGGTATTGTATTGCCCAAATGGCTCGTTGTGCATTGAGAATTGATCGGCTTCTCGGTCTTCCTCTCGGTCCTCATCAAAACCGAAGAATGGAGATAACAGGCCGTCTTTCAGATTTTGCCCCTGACCGGGCCCAGGTTGACCACCAGCACCAAAACCTCCAGCAGGGTTGTTCACCATACCCACAGTTTCTCTTTTTCCACCATCACGAGACCCCTGCCCCTGGTTGGAGACACCATCCAGGTTAACACCGCTGTTTGCTGCTGAAGCCCGCTCGAGCTTTTCAACCTTATCAACCAAAGCCTTCTGACCAACTGCAAAGCCCTGCATGATGTTGATCAGTTCACTCATCTTGTCTTTCAGCTCGAGGATGTCAGCGTTTGGGAGTTCCATGAGTCTGGGTGTATTTCTTCTGGTGAAATATCTGTGAGGTCGAGTTGAGTGCAAGGGTACAGTTCTACGAGCACGAGCAATGGTTCCTGAAACAGACAAGCACGTTAGAACCCGACACCTGCAAAACAGCAAACAGGTTAATATGCATGAATGCAACGTCCATCCATATGAGGAACACTTTGTCTCTTGATTTTGGTTTCATCGAGACAAATAATATTTCATCAATAACATTCTGACATCCGAATGTCTCTCAACCAGATTCTCAATCCATAATATTCCCCATATGGCTAGACTCAGGTTTGATGCAGATGAATGCAAGATGTGATGATGCAGATGTATGAGTGCACTGGGCCATCCTCCAAGTCCTCTGATCATTTGCATTGAATCTGGATTCTGAACTGATCATAAACATCTGAGGAATAAACAACCACAATTCTGACCCACGGGTTCCGAAATAAACGGAAGACAGATACATCATCATCATCATCATCAGTCTCTGAGCAGACACATCACCACCATCTGAATCGGCCCGAGGAATCCTGAAATAAACGGATTCCCACTGATAAATATCTCGGCCCGGGGAATCCTGAAATAAACGGATCCCCGCTGATAAATCACGGACAGCACTCCGGCGTCACAGCGATAATAACCATAAATCCGACTTATAAATATGTCTCTGCATCACGGGTCAAAAGTCACCATCTGAGCTCATCTGATTATGCATCTGAAAGATTCACCCTCCCCTCACAGGTAAATTCTAATCAGGTCACCCTAAGGCGGATAATAGTCTCGACAATCGGGCAGAGATACTCAATGGGTTTGCCCTTTCGGGTGTGCCATTGTAGCTCTTAAAATCGTCTAAACCAAAGATCCGGGAATGATCGGTCACCAGAGTCAACAGCTCAGAAGCAGTAACTAAGCCACCGTGAAATGTTCCACAATGGAAAGCACTATCGACTGAACCTCGTCCGGCTTGTGGTATGTCACGTCGCAACATCATGCCCAACCGACATGTGAGGTACGCGAGACCCACACTAATCCTAGGTGTACACTCGGGCCTGGGTTTTAGCCCCACTCAGAACACCCACCCCAAACAACAGAACCACCTGCAGAGGAAGATGGCAACATGACAGTAATGATGCATGCACATATTTAATGCAAATATAAACAAGGGTTAGTATAATAAATGCAATAAATAAACAACACAAGCAACCAAACCCATCCTAAAGCGCTAGGAGAGACTCGCTTAGGGACCATGGACCAGCATAGGTCAACATGTTAGGTCCTCCCCAGCAGAGTCGCCAGCTGTCGCATCCTGCGAAAAATCAACCGACGAGGCTCGAAAATAAAAACACACAGAGCCGCCACTAAACGTTATTTATCCCAAGATAGGGAAAGGAAACGCTCAGAGAAACCTGGAAAGACATGGTCTCGCGACCAGAGAGAAAAGGTTCGGGAGTCGGTTACGCGAGGGGAAGGTATTAGCACCCCTCACGTCCGTCGTACTCGACGGGATCCACGTTCTAAGAAAAGAAAAGGTTGCTAAACATCACACACACACACAAGGGAACGCAGGTGGGGTTAAGAGAAGGGAGCTCGATAAGGTATCGCACCTTATGCCTACATATCTTGTCTGGAACAAGAATCAGAGCCTCTGTAGTTCGGCTTACGCACGCCAAACAACACAACACAATCAAACAAACAAAGGTGGCAAACATGGAGCCCGACAGCCACTTACTGGACTTATGTCGGCATCCGAACCAAAACACACTCAAAAGGGCAAACGTGGAGCCCGACAGCCAATCACTGGGCTTATGTCGGCATCCGAACCAAAACACACAGTCAGATAACAAGTAAACGCACGCAAAAAAGAAAAAGGTTGCCCGGAGTGGTCTCGCACGACCACCTGCCTACATACCTCGTCTGGAACGAGGATCAGGGCGATGTAGTTCCCCTGAAAGGGACTAAATTGCTAACCAGAAACCGGGGAAAGATACACAACTAGGGAGCTGAGACTCGAGCCTAATGTTGTCATGCATCGTTAACCCTAAGTTCGGTTTTCTATCCTACTTGCATAAGCAAACTAACCTAACCAGGAAAGAAGCTAGCACACAAGCATACAATCATATATCATCAAATGAGAACAGGTATCTCAAACAAGCATGTCAATCAGATATCCACATAACACGCACTATAGCCAAACAAGGGGGCTCAATCAATCAGGTTTGACTGCCTAAGCAATCGTCTGTACAGGCTGTGTTTGCTCTTAACCTTGCCATTACGAGGCTAAGGTGAAGCAGATGATGGGATGAAGTGAGGATCAGACCTCACAGCTCTTATCCCTAACCAGGGAGAGCTGACAAATGAGCATGGGTCCAGAATGGGGGGACCCTTCTATACTCGGAGACTCTGACTCAATGTGCACTGCACAGGATCTTGGGTTAGGATCTCAATGCTTCAACCATGTAATGGGAGCAAGGAGAAGACTCAACTGAATAGTGGGGGACAGACTGCTTGTCCCTACCTTCCACCAATTGCCTTACTTGAAGGACTTTTCCTGCTTGGGCTTAAAAATAAACATACACAAGCATTGCCTCTTAAGGAGGACTTCAGACAATTTGCCCGGCCCGGTAACAGCCGGGTCTCCAGACTACATGAAGTAAGAAGGTTATACCTCAAATGCAAGTTGCTTAAGCAAAGCAAAGCAATAGTTCACAAGGAACTGAGCAACTAAAGTACCTGGAAACAATCAAACTCAGTCAGTATTCAATCAGACAAATTGTACAGCAAACAATCAAACAGTTTAAACAATACAACACAAAGCAAGCTCAAGGCTTAAACCCAAGCTCCAACACCTACAAAACAATGTTATGTTAATGTACAAACATCAACAACATCAATTAAAATTGATTTGAATCATTCTCCATGTGCATTATGCTTTTGATCCTGAAAAACCAAGCAAATATTAGTAACTAGACCACTAGGCCAAGCCTAGGGTCCAAAAGCAAGAAAAAAGTTAAAACAGCAAGGTATCCACCATCCAACATCAAATTAACATCAAACAAGATCAAACATCATTGGTCTCATGTTTATATCATCCATCATGCTCAATTCATGCACAAAACAATCCATATGAGGTCAAATGAACCACCAAGCATACAAACAGAAGTATTGCATTCAAATCCCTATCAAAATAAATTCAAAAATTCTCAAATTAATTATACCTAAACAGGGGATAATCAAGGTCTACCATGTCAAATTTGAGCTCAATTGGGCAAATGGAACCATGTCAATGAAAATCATCAAAAACAGACACAATTTCATGCTTCAATTCACACCATCAATGCATACATCCAATTCAAAAATTCATATCTCATTGAAAACAAAAAAGAAATGGATGAGACCAAAACAGGGAGGTCACACAACGTGTCTAGTTCATGCATATCAAATTTCATGGCCATACAATACAATATGAGGATTTCCCAATCAATCTACCAACATGTATCACATGAGCTTGCAATTTCAATCACCAGAAATGAAAAATCATGATCAATTAGAAAAGGCAGTGAAAAATTCTACAAAAATTCATACAACATCCTAACATATCAATCAACCATCATGCAAAATTTCATTTCATTCCAACAAGTATATGCCACTCAAAAAATCCAGCAAGTTGACATAATGAGGTGTGACACAAATTGTCACACCTAAGTTCCAAAATTTGCTGCTCTCTGACCAGGTATCAAAAATTCATGAAATTTACATATAAATAATCCTCAATGAGTCAAGAACCACCACAAAAATTTTCAGCCATTTATTTTATGATATGAGTATTTCATGATCAAATTGCCAAAATGTATCAAAATGTGACATACATTAGAAAACCCTAGGTCAAATAAAATATTTGCCAAGCACAACTTTGACCAATAGGTCAAAAAATCCTACACAAGTCAACAAAGCCATAGAAAAAATCCTCACATTTTTATGAATTTTCTACAATTTTTTATGAATTTTTTTATGTGATATGGAATTTTTTAGAATTAAACAAATTAAATTAAATTGAACAATGGCAGTTTTGTAATTTATGCTTGGCGCGGGAGGGAAACCTCTAATTTGAATTTTCAAACACTTTTTTGGATCAAACAAGGTAATTTCATCTTCTTCAACCAAACTTTGCCCAGAATTTTACAAAATGCTCAAGAACACTTAATTTTCAAAACCTCACCAAAATGAGCAAACGGATATGCATTGGAACCGTATGAACCTGTAGAATCCAAATATCCATTCCAATTAACCTAACAATCACTATATCGTCTGAATCACTCGAATTAGGGTTTGTGTTCATAACTTTAATTCAAGATTTCGTGAGCTATGGTGCATCATTTGCAAAACTAAGAGTATCATTGTAATCTACATATCATACACTTCCAAACGCATATAAGCATGTACCAAATAGTGAAATTCGAATTTTCCAAACCTGGACATGGCAGTATGCAAGCAGCGCGAATTCAAGCTCCATTCAATGAAACAGTTGCACTATTAGCTCCATGAAAGTGATTGGAATGCTCAAGATCCATTGCCATAGCTTTTTGAGCACAAAAACCTCAATTCACCATTGATGCTCTTCATGCTACAGTCACGATTCCATCCTTCTCCACCTTTGAATTCCAAAAACAGTCCAAGATAATGATGCAAGGAGTTCAAATTGAAAAGAATCACCAAAAATGGTTGAGAATTGGTGAAGAATTTTGGAAATGAAGCTTTGTGTTCTTGAGAGAAAACTTGAGAATTTTGAGAGTTTCTAGATCCAACTTTGGAGAATGTGATTTCTGTTATGATTAGGAAGGGATTATGAATATATATGAATGCTTAATTATCCCTTAATCCACTTAATTAGCCAAATGCATAGTTAGTGTAAATGGTTATTTTCAAAGTGGGGGCAAAATTGTAATTTCACCATGACAGCTAGTGCCACCTGTTTTGACAGCACATACACCTTCTAAATATCATATGTGAACTGTAGAAACTTGTTTCATGTCCATTGGTTGCTCCATTCTCAAATTCACTATGTGTATGCAAAATGTCCAATTTATGCACTTTCATTCTTCAAGCCAAATCTCAATTTAAAAGGCCTATGCATGAAATGAATATTCAAACACACTCCAAATGCCATTCCTGAGGTGTTGGAAAAAGTCCCATTCAAAAATTCCAATTATTTTGAGAGTTGGACAATTTTGCCCCTGGTCCAATTCAGCTGTCCAGTTGAAAAGTGACTTTTTGCCTTGGCCATTTTTGGGAAAATCCAATGATGCACCCTCAAAGTACATGTCAAATGGAGTTTGTGCATATAAAGAACTTGCAATTTGGACAAAGTATGTGGTAGTTATGGCCTCCTGATTACGGATCTTTTCTGAAATTCACTGAGCCATATCTCCCCAACCATACATTGGATTTTCAAGTTCTTGGACTTTTTGGAAAGGTGAGAACAAGATCTACAACTTTCATGTTGAACAATTTTTCATTTGAAGCTTCCTTGGACATCTGTTTTTGAGGTCCAAAACTTTCCATTTTTGGAAACTTCAGTTACAGGTCACTTGCTATTTTTGGCAGTTTCTGTCCTGACTTGATTTTCTTCATTTTTAAGCATTGAGATGTCATTCAACACTTGTTCCAACATGAATGAAGTGTCTTCAACTCATTTCCACCTCCAAATCCATCAGATCATGTACAGTTGACCACAGTTGACTTTTCATCTGACAGATGAATCTGGCAATGCATAGATCAATTTAAACCCCAATTTCCAACTGAAATGGCTCAAGGGTGACACCCTAGCCTCAATAATCACAATATAATCACAAAATTATCCTCATCTCCTTCACAAACCCCATCTCCTGATCCAGCCCTGATTGGCCAATACAACTGATTAGGGTTGACCAGTGGTCAAAACCCTAATCTCAAGGAATCTTCTTCAATCTTCTGATGATACCCAACCATGATGATGATGATGTATCAATTCAATCAATATGAAGACCAATACCCTTGGGAATCACAAAACCCTAATTCACAGTCCAATCCTCAGATGGCCCATGATCAGTCAAAACCCTAGCTTGCACCTTCTGACTTCCTCATCTTCTGATCAAGACTTGGGAAGATAGCTTGCACTATGTAACCACATGTTATGCAATATGAAATGCCTAATGACCTAAAATGATATGCAAAAAATGTTAATGCTAGTCCCAAGAGAGGAGGGCAAATTTTGAGGTGTTACAAGCATATGCTTATTCTTTTGTTTCCTCTTCTAATATGGTCCTTTCCCCACTCCTTTTGAGTTGTTTTAAAGCTACTTTAAGGTCTTTGTCCAATTGATTCTTCTCACATGTAGTCTTGTAGAACTTCTCCTCCAACTATTCCTTCTCATTCTTTAGCTGAAGAGTAGTGGCGTTGAGGTTGTTTCCTTCCTCCACGAAGATCATAATAGGAATAGGAGTCTTTGATGCAACTGGACCCTCTTGAATAAAAGGTAACTTTGTTATGCGTACCCTTTATTTCACCCACTAAGCATAAGGTACAATGGGTTATTCCCTTGGTCTCTTTAGGATTCTCTTGCTGAGTTGTCCCCAAGCATGAATGATCCTTTGAATAGTGGGATGCTTCCTATTTATTTCTTGTAAGATGAAAGCCTCCAATAACTTATCTTCAGGTTTATAAGCTAAGGTATGCCCCAATTGTCTTGCAGCCAATATAGGGTTGTAAGTTATGCATCCTCTTGACCCTATAAGAGGTACATTAGGAAATACTCCACAACTTAAGATCATATCCTTGCGATTGAGAATCCGAGGGAACCATAAAATGTTCTTTTGATTAAGTGAGACCAAATATTGGGCCCACTTGTGCCTGTTCGTTCCTTCAACAATGGTTATATCATTAGATAGGTGAAAAATAAGCTACTTATAAAGTAGAGGAGAACAACACATCATCATATCTCCCCTCTTAGTATGTCTTTGGTAGAAGGTATAATAGATATCAACAAGGAGAGCGGGTACATGATCTTCATCTCCAATTTTTATGGGCAAAAATAGATTGCTGGCTATATAATCCACAAAGTCCTTTTTAGTGGGAACAAGTATTAGTATGAAGGTAAGGAGGATCATGATGTTATCCATGGCATCCCACTGCAGAGAAGTAGAAAAGTCATCAACCCTTTTCTCTAGATACTCTCTCGGAATGCCCTTGAAGTCTCCACAAACCCTCAAGTTGGCTTGCAAGTCAGCTTAATGGATGTAAAGGTGATAAGCCATTTCCTCTACTGTGGGACGATACCCTATCATTTTGAATGAGCCCTTTGTGGGTTTAGAAATCTATAGGATCTTGCCAAACTCTTCAAGGGTCGGAGCCAGTTGGAAACATTGAAATTGGAAACACCTAAGTGTAATGTCAAAGAATTGTGCCAAGGTAGTCAAAACTTCCTTTTGTATAGAGACATTCAAGAGGTCCAATATATTTCCAAGTTTGTAATTCAAGGAATTCTTCCTACCTTTGCTCAAGCTCACAACATAGTTCCTTAGGTTATCAGTCTTGGGTTCCCTTATTTTGAACTGAAGGGTTTTCTTCTTACTAGATTCCATTATACTTTAGAGTGATTGGATGATGATTAAGATTCCTGAAATGAATGAATGCAATAAAATTATTTTGATGATGATATGATTTTTTTTAGTTTTTGTTTTTAGGATAGTCAAGGGTAAAATGCAGGTATGACTTAGTTAAGGTAGTCTTCTTATAATAGGCTAGCTCTACGTTTGGACTACCCAATCCGCTCACTTGTGAGATCTAAGTTTAAGATAGTATCTTTGAAAATAAAGACTATACCCTTGTTTTACCATGAGAAGGAGCAAGCCTTCCTATGGTAATCTTTCGGGATAAGTCTTATCTGGACACGACCCTAGTAATAACCCTTGGGAGTTGGTAACATAAGGTCACTATAGATGAAGTAGGTTCTATAAAAGATGGTTCTCAGAGTCATGTACCACATTCAAGTTATCAACATATTAAGGTATAACGCTACTATGAATATACCTTTGGAGAGTCTATTATGAGTGTATCTTCCATGTATATTTGAGATGCGGAATCTCGCAGAAAACATTTAAGTTCTATGTCTTAACTTAGGTGTTTCTCAAGCTGGGGTTTTAGCTTCTCACATAGTAATATTCCCATCCATGACATGGCAATATGAATAATAGGATAATAATATAATAAGAGTAAAAATAAAACATAAGAATAAAAACAAAAAACCAATAAATAAAATAGGAGAAATAAAAAATAGACAAAAGCACACAAACAAAAACATACAAAAACTTAGAACTAGAGGTTATGATGAACTCTCTTTAGGGAAAGTTAGAAGTCCCCAACAGAGTCGGCAGCTATCGCGGCTAGAAAATTCACAGAGTAGCCACCATATTTTATTTGTTCCTAAGGAACATGGAGATAATGATAAAACCTATGGATAAATGGAGAGACTAAGTTCGAGAGCCGGTTAAGTAAGAGGAAAGTGTTAGGCACCCCTTACCTCCATTGTACTCAATGGGATCCTCCTATAATCCTATGGTTAGTGTGTGTTTTTAAGGGAATGGTAGCCTATATTTCTTATCTATTTATTTATTTAAAAAATGTTATTATTTAGAAGAAATGAGTTGATTAATGGAGTTAAACACATAAAAGGTTTTTTGATTATCATACTCGCTAGAGTGTTTAAGACTCTATGACTATGTACCTCCACATTAGGTGAAGGATCAGAGTACCGTAGTTCTTCTAGAAAATGTTATTTGTTTTGTGTTTTTTAGATTTGTGAAAGTTCTCACTACATCGGAGGTGGAGAAATGATTAAAAATGCCTCAATGTACAAGGTCAGAGGACTTGAACTTTGAATGTGTGACATTGATTTTAGATTAATTGATTATATTATAATTAATTTAATATAGGAATTAAATTAAATGATGTAACCATAAACATAATTGATTTTTATTTGAACTTTTAAACATAATTAGGTAAGTGACCGGAAAAATCATTTACAATCTCGGTTAAACCCTAATTCCATCAGTAATATCCAAAAAGTTAGCCCTAAAATTAATTGTAAAAATATGCTAATAAAAAACCCTAATAATTAAAACATATTTTTTGTATTTTTGTAATTTGAAATTAAATTAAATAAACTCTCGATTATGAAAATTAATTATTTTAATTAAAATAATTAATTATTAAATAGATTTTAAAAATAAAATATTAATTATAAAGTTTTTAATTAGGAAAATAAGTTAATTAATTAAAATTAAATAAATTAAAGAGGGGGGGGGGGGGGGGGGATGTATTAAGTTGGATTATAAATTGGGCTTATAAAAGGGGGTGTGAAGAGTAGATGGAGAGATACCCATTGGCCTTTAAAGCCCACACGTTGGGGTGGTCCATAGAGAGAGAGAGTCAACAGTTGACTCTCTAAGGGCCATTGGATCCTAATCAGTGGGAGCTAACTGCGTGCAATCCTACCGTCTGATCTCTCATACTAGTCAGAGTATACCAAAAGGACGGTTCAGATTGAGAGTTAACGGATACTCATAGTAGGTGTTTGTACATCAAGGTTGGTCAAAGTCAACAACACGATTGGTTGGGAGCATGCCACCTAGGCATGACGTGGACATGAGATAAAAGGAGTATATAAGCGTGTCTCCTTCATACTTGCCTCATTTCCCACTTTCCTTTCTCCCTCTTCTTCTCCTCGCTCTCCTCTCCCCTCCCTACCCCCCCCCCCCCCCCCCCCCCGAGCCACCCCAAACACCATCCTATAACCCAGTTTTTGATTGAAGCTCAACCGAAAACTTCAAGTGTTCATCTGGAATTTCCAGAAACACTTAAACCCTTACGAACCCTAACCCTTTATCCCACCCAAACAAACATTGGGGTTCCCTAGATGAACCTTAACTGGGTTCAGATGAACCCTAACCCTAACCCTGATAAACCCTGCCACGTTTCTTATGAACCCTAACCCTAACCCTGATAAACCCTACCTGGGTTCTTATGAACCCTAACCCTAACAAACCCATAACGAACCTTACTCTCTTCCAAATGCTCTCAAACTTAACCTCGACCATAAATTTCTCTATTCCGAACCCAAATTCAACCCTAAAATACAACAATTAGACGAACATATACAAATGCTAAATTTCCACAACCCTATTTTGTAACCCCCAAACCTTATTCAAACTTCATCAAACATAAACCAAGCATAAACAATACACACATATAACACACAAGCAAGAAAGGTACTATCATTATGATGCATAAAGAAACTATAGGGTATGTTACCAACCTTTGGAAATGAGTTTTTCCCCGGTTTCAAAAAGGTGATGTTACTTTATTTTGAATGCTTTCTCCTCTCTTTATTCTTTTCGAATCCCTCTCTGACTCTCTTTCTCTTTCTCTTTGTCTGCAAGGTACAATGGATACAAAGTCTTCACTCAGATGCTTAGGGTTTCAATGTAAAACCCTAAGTATCATAAATCAAGAGCTTTGTTGGATTTTGAATTTGCAGCAATAATATTTAGGGTTCAAATTTTTTCGCCTGTCATTCAGAAAGAAATATGCTTATATAGATTAGGAATTAGGGTTTATAATTTAATTCTGATTGTATTTTAGGAGTTCTTAGGATCTTATTTGATTTTGTTTTTAGGGTTTCTAATTCTGCAAATGTATCAACAATGTATTTAACCTGATTTTGTAAGTAACTTTGCTTCTTGATGAATCTGTATGCAATAATGGAAAGTTTGGATTGCACTGCCGTTCAATTTTTTTGATCCAACTTTCTCTGATTCAGTGCACGTGATTAGAGCTTCTAGGGACCGAATTGGGAATTAGCGGATTAGGTCGGGTCATGGGTGTGACCCGGTGAGATTGTGGGCTTGGGTCACTTGACCCACCAGAAGTGGACCTGGGTATCGTTTGACCCAGTCGTATTTGGGCTTCGGTCTTCCTATTTGATCTACCCATTAAACACTAACAATAATAACCTAATTAAAAACTAAACCAAATAATCCAAAATTAATAAATCCGAAATAACGATAATCAAATATTCTAATAAAGTTGGGCATAACCCCACTAATTTGAATGGTGCTACGATCATCCTTTGATTTTGTATAGAATGAATATTTAGAAATATCGTAAGTAATTACATTAAACTTAGGCATATGTGACAATCATTTACAAAGATTAAATATTCTTGTAATCTTGTAAAAATTTTACATCCTGGATACAGCGAATCTTCCATGTTTATTCGCAAAGTATCTACCACATTAGCATTCTTGAAAGCATCAATGTATCACAAATGATGTCTTCTAGAGTATCATTCATAGCTTCATCATCTTCAACTGTATGTGACAAAGGTCTCGTTTTTGTCGTTTCACCATGCCATACCCATTTCGTGTAATTTTGAATAATAACATCACAACCTAAATGATTGAATATAACATCCCTATGATGTTTTTTCCGTATTAAAGCAGTTTTTACAAGGACACCAAAAAATTTGATTATTGTCAAAAAGTTTTTTTTCGCGAAATCAAGAAATTGTTTCACTTCACTCTGATATTCCTACTTAATCTATTGGCTTTCATCCAACTATGATCTATAATCTCATAAAGCTTATGGAAAAAAGAGTACACAACCAACAAAAGTAAAGCTTCTCAACAAAAATAACAACAACAACAATAATGGAGAATAACAAGAACAATAGTAATGGACCAAAGCAACAACAAGAATAAGAACAACAACAATAATAACATACCAGAGAATAATGGTGAGAGAATTTTTTTGGTTCGCTAAGGATCCTTGGAGAATAAGTATTTTTTTGTAGGTTGGAGAAGAAGTGTTCTTTCGTTAGGGCTCGAGAAGTGAATGAGATAGACACCGAGTGAATAAAAAATATAAAGAGTATTTATCGCGATTATAATGAAAACCGATGTAACATATCCGACTTAAAATCTATAAAAAATAAAGGCACCTTTTTGGTTCCAAAAAGAATAAAAAATTAGAGAGTATTTATCTCAGTTTTAATAAAAACCGAGGTAACATAAGCGACGTAAAATCTATACAAATTAAAGACGCATTTTTGGTTCATTATAAAATATAAAACTCTAGGAGCTGATAATCGAATCTCAAACCGTTAACATATATTTATGTCAATTTTTTATAAAATCGAGGTAACAGATTATTTTTTATTTTTTAAAATAAAATAAGGTGTTCCTGTTACATACACACTCAATTTTATATTGTTTATGGTGAAAATTTCGTCTTAAAAACCGTTATTTGTTTATATATATATATATATATATATATATATATATATATATATATATATATATATATATATATATATATATATATATATATATATATATATATATATATATATATATATATATATTATATATATATATATATATAATATATATATATATATATATATATATATTACTTGCTAAAAATATAATAAGTGGCAACTTCTTATAATATAGGGCTGTTATAGGGTTTTGAGACTCCTGTGGTGTTAGAGAAAATTCAAATAAGAATGATGAGTATTTATATATGATTATTACAGTGAAGTTGAGATACTTATAGATGTAATTTGGATTTGGATCTTAAGTAGGGAAGATATTTATAGAGGCATTTTGGGCTTGGATCTTTAAGTAGTAACATCATCTATTTTCCTCAAAAGCATGGGGTATGAATAGTTTTCTCTTTTTGAGACAATGGACGCACATTTCAATAAATGAGCAAGTGGTACTTGTTGGGGACGACATATGTGTATTCCATCCTTATTAGAAAGCTCTCATTCCACTTTCAATAGAACCTTTGCAAATTACCACTACTTCTCTTATGACTTCACAATTCTTTTTTACAAATTTAATATGAAACACATTATTACTTTGTTTTATAGTTATAAATGTATTTAAATATTGGTAACTTTTACCATTAAAAGGTTATTATTTTACAACTGAAAGTATAGTAAAGTTGGATCAATAAAATTCTATTTAAAATTTTCACTTAAAGACAAAACAATTGAATTTTTTACAAAAATAACCCATTTTTTTAAGGAAATTTTCAAAATACTTCTGGTTTCAAAAAAATTCTGAAAGTACCCCACTTTTAGGAGGAGTCGCCAATTGAATTGGAGACTCATCTTAAAAATTGAATGGAGGCGCCAATTGGGTTGGCTAGGGTACCCTAGCCAATCCAATTGGCGCCCCTGTGTAGGGCTTAAGAGGAGGCACCATTTCAATTGAAGACTCCTCCTAAAATGTAATTTTTGTGTTATAAATAGATGCGTTGTGTGAGTAATTGTTCCACATCTCATACAATCATTTGGCAATCATGTTTAGTGTTCGTCGCCGATACAGTAAGGTGATTTATGCGAGAGACAAACCTCAGATGCTGATACTGTTCTGGAACATCACTACGTTCGATCAACTGAAGAGGGAGCTAGTTCGTTGATTAGATGGGAAAATACCAGAAGGGGAAAAAATTAGAAGTATTGAGATACTTGACAGTGTCTTTGGTTGGGTGCGAATGAAGACTGATAAGGATGCTAGGGAAATGATGTTCGATCGAGACGACATCAATTTGATTGTTGTAATCAGTTAGAAATATTTCTGTTTTCATATAGCTTATTTTGTACTGATGTTTGTTGTGAACCTCGTTGTAACAAAAACTTAATGATATATAATGATTGAAGGTTACAGAAATACAATGTTACAAAAAGCTTAAGACCTAGATGATGCTCCTCGATTGGGACAGTTGTTCTTGTTGTGTCCTGGTTGACGATAAATACTACATAATCTTATCATTTTATCTGTGGAATCCATCTCTGTTCTGATACGTATGCTGTTTGGCCTTCCTTTTTTCTTTCTACGCATCTCGTCATTGTGCCAAACAATATCACCTTCATATGGAGGCCAGTAATCCTCCATTGGTAGTACCGAGAAGCTTTGATTATATACATTCATGACGGTGTCGGTCGTGTACACATCAGATAAATGGCTGTAAGCATCTTGACGAGTATAAGCGCATGCTGCAATGACATGGGAGCAAGGTATGCGGAAGGCCTGGAATTTTCCACAATCGCACCAACTTCTGTTTAGTCTAATAGCGTAGGCTAAATTTGGTCTTCCCTCGTTGTGGTCCATTGTTTCTTGGACGCTGAAATTTTTCCTATGACGGTCAAAGACTGTTACAGCGTGTGTGCTAGCTTTGATGCTCTCCTCTTTCATGGCCTTCATGCAACACTCACTGAATACTTGCCCGAACATTAACACTGCACTCCATCTTTCACCTCTGGTTGCGAACGTAGAAGCCAATCTATAATAGGTTGATCTTACCAAGGCGGTTATCAGCAGATTTCGAATTCCTTTGAATACCCCGTTCATGCATTCCACAAGGTTTGTTGTCATGTGGACCCACCTTTAATTCGCCATCTTTGGTACAAAAATTGTCTCCCACCTTTAATTCGCCTTCTGATCTCGGATACGGATTATAGAAAACACTATTCGATGTTTCATCGTCGTGCAGATCCATATTTTTCATATGTTGAGGCGGGTTGTAGACATGACTAGGAGGTATTAGTGGTGGTTGATCATCATCTTCATCGTCGTTGTTCAGCATGTGATCAACCTGTATCTCGGTCTCCTCTTCTTCTTCATCAACGACGTCCACTTCTGCTTCTGCTTCTGGGTTGACGTCATCTGGCCATTGTGGATCAAATTCACCAGATTCATCCTGACTGGTTAGCTGAGACTGTTGAGATGGTATATGATCGTGTGAATTCGCAAGTGCATGAATTACGTCAAAGTAATATAAAAGAATATAGATCCCACAGAGACCAATCGTCAATCTATCGGTTACTATCGCTACGGTGTTTATCTAAGGCGGTATAAAAGAGATATTGGGTTTGCAAAATAACGGTAAATAATAAATGCAGGTAAAGACATGTTGAATGTAATTCACGTCAGTTAAGTGATGTTTCGATTGTCTAAATAGAACTACTTATGAGGTAATATTTTCTACTCTTGAAAAGAATCTATTTAACAGGAAATGTCGCTTTCGCGTATTCAGAACCGAGTTTACCTTAAATTAAGGCCTTTTATTGTCACTTATAAAAGGTGCGCAGAACGCTAAAGTAGTAAACCTATTTTTAAGAAATGAGACTCGTAAACTTAGTTGAAAAGTGATTTTTATTTGGAAAGTTTACCCAAGGAGTTTCTTGATTTTAAACCTATCAACGCGCTCGAAAACAATTTTAAAATAGTTTTTCCTTAAAGTGATAAAGATTCCTAGTTACTACGCCAGGGTGCTTTCGCACTCCTCGAATAGTTAAAACTAACCAAGTCTGTTTTAGAAAACTCAACTTAAAAATCAAAACAACCTTTTAAGTATTTCTACATATTTCAATATGTGAAACATTACTTTAACCGCGATACTTACATTCCAACCTTTAAAAGATTTAGCCAGACATGGTAACACAAACGAACACAACGGTGTTAATCATGATGAAAAGTTTGTTTTAGAATGTGAGGCGTAGAGAGCGAGTAAAGTGCGTAAAGTAAATAAAGTAAAGCGAGTGCGGAAAATCAAAAAAAGTAAAGCGAGTGCGGAAAATAAATAAAATAAAAGCGATGCGAAAAATAAATAAAGTAAAAGCGATGCGGGAAATAAATAAAGTAAAAGCGAGTGCGGAAAATAAATAAAGAAAAAGCGATGCGGGAAATAAATAAAATAAAAGCGATGCGGGAAATAAATAAAATAAAAGTGATAAATAAGAACCTGCTCCAAACGGAGGCTTCGATTCTGGTACAAAAATAAACCTCTGACTCCTGAAGCTAAAGACGATAGTAACTCGAAGTGACCCAACTCAATCTCACAAAGGTGCGATAACCCCCCGATGTGACGGATTATCGCTATTACAAATGATAAATATATGCTTAGTGTTGGAAAACTAAGTTGGATGCTAGAAAATAAAAAGAAATGAGTTATTTATAAAGATTTTCAGCAGTTTGTAAAGACCATGGTGCCCTCCAACTTCCCCTTAGTGGGACTTAGTGGGAACGTGATTTCCAAAGGTGGCGCCCGCCATCCCTTCATGGCGCCCGCCATGTGTGTAAATGGGGTGGATCATGGAAACATGGAGGTTACCTCCTAGTTGAGGGCCGATGACTCATGGCTTCCCCTATAGCGGCCGCCATGTGCAACGCCATGTGTGTAATTTCGCCGAAAAGCCATAATTTTAGGTCTTTTTGCTTCGTTTCTTCCAAAAGAGTCTGAAAGTGCTAAATATCTGAAAACAAGAGAAAAGAGAGCATAATACAAATAAAATGATAATAAATTCCTAATAAACATGTGAAATCCGAGTCAAAAACACAGTGTAATTCGGTGTGATCAAATTCTCCCACACTTAAACCTTTGCTTATCCTCAAGCAAAACTCTTTATAGTTTATGCAAGAAAATCAGTATCAACTAGAGTTAATTCGAGGCAAAAAGACTTACGAGTTCATTAAAGGAATGTATCGAACTAAGGGAATTGTAGTGACACTTCCCGCAATTGCGGTCGTAGGCTTCGTTCCTATACAAATCAATCCACATTACCCCATCATACCTAAGCCTTCTTTTTGTTTTCTTAAAGTCCTTTTCATTCAAGTTCAATCACATTAAGCCCGTTATCCGTACATACTCATAGTAAAGTGACCGGTTAGTGATTATAATCTTAAGCATGGGGCTCTGGTACATAAGTTGGTGTAACCCTTTTATTTAACCTAATTTGCAGTTGTGGGGGATTGGATCGTAATCCATCCTACCAAGTTCAACACCAGATACCTCTGAACCAACAAGCAAATAGGCTTATTATTTTATTTTTCTAAGCATATGGGCTCCGGTACATAAGTTGGTGTAACCCCTTTATTCAACCCAATTTGCATTTGTGGGGGATTGGATCGTAATCCACCCTACCAAGTTCAGCACCAGATACCTCTGAACCAACAAACAAATAGGCTTATTATTTTATTTTTTTTATTTTTCTTCTGCATGTTCCGCATATGTTTTTATTTTGCTGGGTTAAATGACCGTGTGAGAGTCACCTAGCCCAGATTTTCATACGATTTGGGAACAAAGCAGGAATTTTTGTGATCATTCACTTATTTTCATCGGTCCCCTACGTAGAGCATGCTTAAGCCGGAGCTGACTGCTAGGATAAACTACTTAAGGACTTATTTGGAAAAAAAACAGGGGCTACAACATATGGGGTATCGGGATCGACTCTTATAATCATGAAGCCTAAGGTGTTAAGACAATACCGATTTTTAGAAAAAGTTTTCCCAAGTCTTTTACATCCTATTATAAACCTGTCTTATAGCCTGAATGTTCAAGATGCACTATTTTCTTGGTTAAAATTTTTTTTTTGGTAAGGTTAAGGAAATGGGGGAAATAAGGATACACTTACACGGATGACTCGTCAGGCACATGTTATTTTATTGAAAGGGAAAAACAAGCAACTAAAACATAAAACATACTAAAATTAAAAGAAAACAGTAAAAAGCGATAAAAGTAAAGGAAAGCGATAAAAGGCAATAAAAATAAAGGAAAAATGAAAAGCGATGAAATCTCCTCCCACACTTAAACTGAACATTGTCCTTAATGTTTCGATATGAGATAGGGTAGGAGTAACCTGGAAGAGAGAAAAAGAGAGAGAGAGAGAGAGAGAGAGAGAGAGAGAGAGAGAGAGAGAGAGAGAGAGAGAGAGAGAGAGAGAGAGAGAGCTAGGGGTGAGCACCGGTACCGTCACCGCCCTGGTCAGGATGCCTGGGTTGACGACGTCTGGATCGAGTACTAAGTCCTTCCTGCAGCTGCTGAGAGCGACCTAGGAGAGATCCTTGGGAGGCTTCGATGAGAGCGAAGTGACGCTCATTAGACTTTCGCATGCGTTGCTGATCATTAGTGATCGCAAGCAAAAACTCAGTGACAGTCTGATGTGCTCGCTCACTACGCTGTTGGGAAGCTACCATAAAACTCATATTATCTGACAGTTGTTGGTTTATGGTGTTCAGGAGGGTGTCACGCCTTTTCTCACGAGCCAGATGCTCGCGCCACATCTCCTTGGTGATATAGAAACCGGGAGTGGTACCTGCAAAAGGGTTAGAGAAAGAAGGTTAGGTGTGTGCAGGTGATGCAACAGGAATATCATGAGCCGGTGACTGGTCGCGCCGGTCATACTCATCATCGGTCCCCTTCCCTTCGTCCATAGGAATGTTAGGTGGCAAAGGACCGGTAAAGGGTGGAGCATCAAGATCGTATGTCCAGTTCCTCGCATGTCGCACATTTGTACGCTGAGAGCAAGGTAGGACAACACTGGGTACAGTTATACCATGTATCATGAGGTAGAAACCACCTTCTCTCCGCACCTTGCATAATTTCGTATCTTTCAAAAACTTTAAGTTAATGGTGCAGTGAGGGAGTGGTTCCAAGGTGGCTAACTCAGCATGTAAATTCAACGCTCCAGCAATGGAGGTAATTAAACCACCGAAAGAGATGGTTCCTCCTTTCTTAAGGATGACAGACATATGGGCCAACATGAAAGGAACAGGATTGATCCTGCGATTAGTGAGGCACCCCTGTAAAAATAGCAATTCTCGGGCATTTACTTTGTTAGAATTTTCCCGGCTAAATATAGTACATGCCAAAAGGTATCTAAAAATACGTATGGCCGGGTTATGGATATTAGAAGCCAAAATTCCTTCAAAGGAAGTGACATTCATATTAGATAATCGATTCCAAAAAGTAAATTCCTCGAGTGCCCATTCAGTATCTAAGGGCGTCTCACAAATAGCACCATCACCATAAGGCATTCCGAGCAAACCCGCTAAAGCATCGGTAGTGTACTCGTATTCTACATTAAACATTCTAAAATAAACGGTACCTACCGTGCTAGTAGTGCCAGGATGGACAGTGTAAATTAGGGAACTTAAAAATTCCCTAGTGAGCCTATCGTAGGTGGGCGCTTTACTAGCAAAAATATCGTGCAATCCTAAATTATCTAGCATGTGGAATACATTATGATATGTGCCTAGAGTGTACAAACAGTCTTCGTCGACATACCTGGTAGCGAGGATCTCCCGAGTTTGCAATCTTTGCAAAATCTTGTTTTGTTGCTCACCGGGCTTTCCTCCACGAAGAGTGATGTCGTTAAACTCCATTCCGGCCATTAGTGGTGGTTGTAGAGAAAAATGAGTATTTATAGAAAAGAAAAGAGAAAATGGAATTTAATGGATTTTTGGTGGAGAGTTGAAGAAGTGAAGATGGAGAATTGTAATGGCTTGTAGTGAAATGAGAAGCTTGGAAATTTTTATGAATTTTGGTGGAGTTTGGAGAAGAAGAGAATAAGTTTGGAGGGGTTGAAGAAGGTATAAATAATGGAAAAGGCAAATATGACCGTTACGTCATGGCGCTCGCCATGGAGCTTATGGCGCCCGCCATGTCTTCGGATTTGGTTTGGGCTGACTGTGCTGTTTGCTTCTTGGGCCTTAATCCTCTCGTCTTCATTTTTGTAATGGGGGTGTATATAGGTATCTACGAATGTTGTTTATTTTGTTTTTGATTTTAAGCTTGATAAAATAAAATAAAATAAAATAAAACAAAATAGACTAAAACAAAATTAAATAAAACAAAACAAAATAAGATAAAACAAAATGAAATAGTAAAGTAAAACAAAACAAAATAAAATAAAGGACATAAAAAAACATAATGATTAATATGATGCATATATATATATATATATATATATATATATATATGTATGTGAAGAGTCAATAATAATTCACGAGTCCAGAGATCTTTGGAAAAATAAAGCAAGCATAATGTCATAGGAAATGATAAAAATAGGCATGAATAATAAGTAACGGAAAAATAGGGAAATTCAAACGGTATTTCTCGGTTCATGATGGAATCAATGCTCAGGATATAGTGGAGTCTCCTTGACTTCGTAGCCTCGAAGCTCTGTGATCTGGCGTCGGAGATCGGCGATCTCATCATGCAGCATATCAGTCTCGGTGTCGTGTGAGGCAACTACTAGCTCGACCTGCAGGGCAACGTCAGCAAGCTCCCGGCGAAGCTCGGCTATCTCCATGTGAAGCTTAACCAATTCGGACTGCATGCTCGGAGTTTGAAGATTAAGATTGTTGGTACGGACTTTAATTCTGATCGGTGCAATCTTCGGCGCATCCACTGTCTCTCCCTGCCCTTCTATGGCGTAGACCCAGTTGGCCTGATCAATAACACAAGTCACCTGAGGGTCAGGTAAAGTGAAGTAGTGAATGGTCTCACCCTCAATTAATAGCCTGTATTGATCCGGATGGAAAGAGGATCTCCTCATCAGGCCACGGTCTAGACAGAAATCAACATCCATCAAGGTGTAGCTGCAATAAGGCGTCAGGTGAGATAGTCTCCTATCGAGTCCCAGGGCTGAGGCTATGTGAGTCACCGTGCCTCCAACATGTATGGGGCTCACAGCAGAGCGAGCATTAAGGTATAGGCTCTCGATCAAGAAAGCTCCACAGTCTACCGGGCGTGACTAAGTGGTACAGTACATGAAGAAGATCTCTTCAGCACTCACATGTGCATCAGGGTCACTCTTCCCCAGGAAGGTGTGGGCAATGATCATCTGGAAGTATCAGAAAGCAGGGTTGTGAATCTTGTTGGAGATCTGGGTTGAAGGGTCAGGACTTCCTCCACACGTGATATCGCTCAAAACTTCTCGAAGTCTCGGCTCAGAAAGTAGCTCATAGGGAGCTCAGACGAAGCATCATAGGCAGTCTGGAAACCAAGCAAGTCGCCGAAACGCTTGTGGTTGAAGGTGTATTCTGCCCCAAACAACCTGAAGTTAATGTATCCTTCATCACTGGCGTGACCAACATAAGGCTCGTAGACAAGCGAGCTCAGTAACTCCAAGGTCAGGTTCCTGTAAGTCACGTGCATAACATCTGTATATTCATCCCACTGTAACTGATTGCATAAGTGTCTGACACTAGGATCAATGCCTAATGCCTCCATGCAGCTCGGGTAGGGATATCTAGTAGGCAACATTGGGCGCTGTGAAAGCATAGCGTAGCGCTGCTCTTGAACTGGGTCACGAAAGATTACTGGCATGGTGTTGATATTCTCCATTCCTGAATAGTTAGATTAGAAACAGAGGACACCTGAAATCACAAATATTATAACTGTTAGTCTCCACATAGATATACATATATATAAAATAAAATATAAATATAAATTAAAAAGATTAAAAGTAAAGGAAAAGAAGTCATGGGTTGCCTCCCATGCAGCGCTTGTTTAACGTCGTTAGCTTGACGATTCGAACTTTATATGTTTGAGGTAGGAACTGGAGGATCGGTCAGAGTTTGGTCATGACATTCTGTGGGTATGTAACCTCCTTGGTATTGCTTTAATCTTTGTCCGTTTACCACGAATGGATTACAGGAGTTGTTCCGGATTTCAACTGCTCCAGATTTCAGGATTTTGGATACCTCAAAGGGGCCTGTCCATCTCGAACGCAGCTTACCTGGAAAAAGACGTAATCTCGAATTGAAGAGAAGAACAAAGTCTCATATATTAAATTCCTTTTTCACGATCCTCTTGTCGTGCCAAGCTTTGGTTCTCTCCTTGTATATAACGGCATTCTCGTAACCGTTCTGGCGAAGTTCCTCCAATTTGTGAATATCAAGGATTCGCTTCTTGCAAGATGCTAGGTAATCCAAATTTAGGGTCTTGATGGCCCAATATGCCTTGTGCTTGAGTTCAAAAGGTAAGTGGCATGACTTCCCGTAGACCAACTGGTACGGTGTAGTTCCAATAGGGGTCTTGTAAGCAGTTCTGTAGGCCCACAGTGCTTCTGTTAGCTTTTCAGACCAAGCTTTTCTAGATATTGATACAGTTTTCTCCAAGATCTGCTTAATCTCTCTGTTGGATACTTCTACTTGACCATTAGTCTGGGGGTGATATGTGTTGCTACTCTGTGTTTCACTCTATATTTCCTTAGGAATTTATTAAATATTCTGGATATAAAATGTGATCCACCATCGCTTATGATAAGTCGTGGAACTCCAAATCTGGGAAAGATATTGTTCTTGAACATCTTGATGACTACTCTTGTGTCGTTGGTGGGTGCGGATATAGCTTCTATCCACTTGGACACATAGTCAACGGCTACCAAAATGTACTTATTTCCCAATGAAGATGGAAAAGGTCCCATGAAATCAATACCCCAAACGTCAAATAATTCTACTTCTTGGATGTTCTTCAAAGGCATTTCGTCACGTCTTGAGATGTTTCCAGCGTGCTGGCACCGGTTGCATCGGACAATATAAGCATTGACATCACGCCATAATGTCGGCCAATAAAGACCAGCTTGAAGGATCTTAGTGTATGTCTTGGATGTGCTCGAATGTCCACCATAGGGTGAAGAATGACAATGCTCTATGATGTTTCTGACTTCTTCTTCTGGGACGCAACGTCGAAATATGTTATCAGTTCCTCTTTTGAAAAGGAGTGGTTCGTCCCAATAGAAGTGCCTTACATCTTTAAAGAACTTCTTCTTCTGTTGATAGTTGAGGTCAGGTGGTATGATAATAGTGGCTAGATAGTTCATAAAATCAGCGTACCAGGGTACTCTGCTAATTTCTGAAATCGTCCCAAGGTTGTCTCTATCAGGTTCAAGGGGAGTGGTATCTATCTTAGCTACTAGTTTTTCATAGGTGAAGTCATCATTTATAGGTAAATGATCTGGCTTTAAATGCTCTAATCTAGAAAGATGGTCAGCAACTACGTTTTTTGTTCCTTTTTTGTCTCTAATGTCTAAGTCGAATTCTTGTAGCAAAAGGATCCACCTGAGTAATCTAGGTTTTGCATCCTTTTTGCTCAGAAGGTAACGGATAGCTGCATGGTCTGTGTAGACTATAATCTTAGATCCTACAAGATAAGACCTAAATTTATCGATTGCGAAAACTACAGCTAGGAGTTCCTTCTCTGTTGTTGTATAATTTAATTGAGCGGCATCTAGGGTTCTACTAGTGTAATATATTACGTGTAGTTTCTTATCTTTTCTTTGCCCTAAAACAGCTCCTATAGCGAAATCGCTAGCATCACACATTATTTCGAAGGGTTTAGTCCAATCCGGGGTTTATAGGATGAGTGCGGAAATTAATGCTTGTTTTAACTGGTTAAAGGCTTTGATGCATTTCTCATCGAAAATAAACTCGATGTCTTTCATCAGAAGGTTGGTAAGGGGTTTTGTTATTTTAGAGAAGTCTTTTATGAAGCGTCGGTAGAAACCGGCGTGTCCAAGGAAACTACGGACTTCTCTAACTGTCTTAGGAGGTTAAGGTTTTCTATAACTTCTATTTTTTCTTTATCGACCTCAATGCCTCTTTCAGATATTATATGTCCTAACACTATGCCTTCTTTGACCATAAAGTGGCACTTCTCCCAGTTTAACACAAGGTTAACTTCTACGCATCTCTCTAGGATTTTCTCAAGGTTAATAAGGCAGTCTTCAAAGTCTAATCCACACACCGAGAAGTCGTCCGTGAATACTTCCATGATTCCATTGAGATAATCTGTGAAGATTGACATCATACAACGTTGGAAAGTAGCTGGCGTATTACAGAGTCCAAACAACATTCGTCTGTAAGCAAACGTTCCGTAGGGACAGGTAAAGGTTGTTTTCTCTTGATCCTCGGGGTGAATGGGTATTTGGAAAAATCCATAATATCCATCAAGATAACAAAAGTAAGACTGTCTGAAAAGATGCTCAAGCATTTGATCTATGAATGGAAGGGGAAATGGTCTTTCCTAGTTGCCTTATTGAGCTTCCTATAATCTATGCACATACGCCATCCGCCTTCTATGCGTTTAGCGACATGCTCTCCTTTTTCGTTCTGCACGATTGTGATGCCTCCCTTCTTGGGTACCACATGTACATGACTTACCCACTTACTATCAGAGATCTGATAGATTATACCAGCTTCCAGTAGTTTAAGGACTTCCTTCTTTACTACCTCGCTCATTACAGGGTTGATTTGCCTCTGATGCTCTCTGGAAGGTTTTGAATCCTCCTCTAGTGAGATCCTATGCATACACACGGATGGGCTTATACCTTTTAGATCAGAGATGTTGTACCCTAAGGCAGAGGGGTGTCTTCTTAAAACGTTCAAGAGTCGATTCGTCTCGTCTTGGTTTAAGGTGGCACTAACTGTTATTGGGCGGTTCATTTCTTCATCCAAAAACTCATATCTTAGGTTCTTGGGGAGTTCCTTAAGATCTTGGGCTGGTTTTTGAGAATTAGGTGAAGGGTCTGGAGTAATATCCAAACATTCGTTAGTGCGAGGTGTAACAGCCCAATTTTTAGTAATTAGTTCTTATATGATTATTATTATATTATAATTTAATTATTTGGAGTGTTAAGTAATTAAGTGGTTGTGAGGTAGTATAATAATTGATTATATTAATTTAATTAGTATGGTAATTAATCATTTAGTTGTTATGAGAAATAATTAAATAAGTGAATTATTAATTAATTAACTTGGTCGCATAGTGAATGGTTAATTATTTAAATTAAATAGAGGTATTTGAATATTAGGCATTTTGGGCCTAGTGATTAAATTAGATGATTTAAGCCCAACTAGAATACTATTATAAATAGTAAGAGGTGAGGGAAGTGGTAATTAGAATTCACTTGAGCACCGAAGGCAATAGAGAAAGAGGAGAGGGAACGTAAAGAGGAGATAAGAGTTCCATCAGATTGACAAGGTAAGGGGGGAAATCCTTATTATTATGGGTTAGTATGATTGGGTTAATGGGTAGGAACATGATTTAGGTTGAAATCCTTAATTGGCATGGTTTTGGAATGATTAGGTCTTGATAAATACGCTTGAATTGTGATGATTAAATTATGCTAAAACTGTGAATGAATATGTATTTGGATGAGTCATAATTTTCTGAACGTGTAGCTTTTTACGGAATCGAAATCGGAGGTCCGGAAGTCCTCCAACGATGAAAAATACGGAGAAATCTGTATTCTGTTTTCGTGTTAGCGCAGGAACAGCTTTCTGTTTTGCGTTAACCGGTTAACCCAGGGCGTTAACCGGTTAACACTGTTACGATTTATGAAAAATTGCGTTTTGTCTTGCGTTAATCGGTTAACCCAGGGCGTTAACCGGTTAACACTGTTATGAAACTGTACATGCCTTACCACTAGGCTAAAGAGGTTGTTGTTGAATACTTATGCAATGAATAGATATTAATCTAAATCTTGATTAAGATAGATTAATGAATTAATTAAGCATTATAGCTCCGTTTTGAATGCGGACGGATGCATTGGTAAGATAATGAAAAAGGCTATTATTATGATATCATATTATAGTGTATTATGCGTCTTACAAAGTCTATGAATTTTATTTTGATGGGTGTTAAACATGGTTGATATGTTTGATTGTGAAATAACATGACTAAAGATAACGTAAAGGATTATTATTATTGTTCCAGGTTATAAAATATTATGTGATTTATAAATGCCATGAATTTTATCAGGATGAAAATAAAATATTGTATGAATGTGTATGTATGCCATTATTGAATTATGAATGGTTTATGATTATGAATGGGTATATGTACCAATTGTGAGTTATGGTGATATGTGGGATGTTAAGATGGTATAGAAGGTCTTAATTGCATATGTGTTAGTATGTGTGCATTCATTCATAGCATGGTCAAGCGGTGATCCTTTATTGGAAACAGACGTAGCAGACGTTGATTTATGATTGGAATCAGGCGTAGTATTAAGCGGTGATCCTTTATTGGAAACAGACGTAGCAGACGTTAATCCTTGATTGGGATTAGGCGTAGTATTAAGCGGTGATCCTTCATTGGAAACAGACGTAGGCTTTGGTCTTGTCCGGATCTGAAGCGGGGCTTGGATTCTAGATATTGAATCGGAAAGCGGTGAAACTTTGAGTTCACATTGCGGTACCACATGCATAGAGTCACATTGTCTTGCATTGAGTCGTCTATAGTTATGTGATCATTGAATGTGTGTATTGATGTGAGTGTGATGTACATTTGAATTATGTGGAATGATTGTCTGTTAATATCATTGATATAATTATACCAAGTGTGTTGAATTCTTAAATTGTGTTTTAATTCATCGTGCCTTATTATGCTATTTCATAATGATTTGGAATCTTTCTGTTTGAATGTTACCTTTACATGGGTATCGTGCAGATACTACAGAGTAGTATTGCTGGAATAGGTGGACGGTAGCTCGCTCAAGATTAGCTGGAGAGTTCCGTATTTAGTTTTAATTAGGTAATGAGTCAATGCTCTGGTCATGTAACACTGGGTAGATTAGTGGTATTGAACTCGTATCTTATTTTGACATGCTTTATGTCATTAATTGTTTTATTTTATTTGATCATGGTATGGGACATGGATCATCTTATGAAATACATGAGTATTCTTTATTTTCCGCTGCGAACGCATATGTTTGAATATTCATGATGATTGAAATGTGTTACTTTGATTGACCAGGTGTATTGTTGGTTTTCGAAAGTTTTAAGTTTTGAAAACGTCGATGTGACGCCCTTTTCTTATATGCGTGTTTATTTACTCTGATTATATGCTAAATAATTTGGGGTAGAAAAAGGGGTGTTACATTAGTGGTATCAGAGCCTGGTCGACCAGTTGGTCAATAGTCACTAATGTGTTACATTAGTAGCAGGTCGGTCCGTCCGGCCAGGTTGTTTAGTTATATTTGTTCCCTAGTATGTGACGTGTGTGTGAGAACATTGTTGGTGCTTGTTTTATTTTCCATTGGCAGGTTGGGAACTCGAGGATAAGATGAGGGAATCGTATCTGGAGAGGTTTGTTTGAGGAATTTTCGAGGACGAAAATCTTTTAAGTGGGGGAGAGTTGTAACAGCCCGATTTTTAGTAATTAGTTCTTATATGATTATTATTATATTATAATTTAATTATTTGGAGTGTTAAGTAATTAAGTGGTTGTGAGGTAGTATAATAATTGATTATATTAATTTAATTAGTGTGGTAATTAATTATTTAGTTGTTATGAGAAATAATTAAATAAGTGAATTATTAATTAATTAAATTGGTCGCATAGTGAGTGGTTAATTATTTAAATTAAATAGAGGTATTTGAATATTAGGCATTTTGGGCCTAGTGATTAAATTAGATGATTTAAGCTCAACTAGAATACTATTATAAATAGTAAGAGGTGAGGGAAGTGGTAATTAGAATTCACTTGAGCACCGAAGGCAATAGAGAAAGAGGAGAGGGAACGTAAAGAGGAGATAAGGGTTCCATCAGATTGACAAGGTAACGGGGGAAATCCTTATTATTATGGGTTAGTATGATTGGGATAATGGGTAGGAACATGATTTAGGTTGAAATCCTTAATTGGCATGGTTTTGGAATTATTAGGTCTTGATAAATACGCTTGAATCGTGATGATTAAATTTAGATAAAACTGTGAATGAATATGTGTTTGGATGAGTCATAATTTTCTGAACGTGTAGCTTTTTACGGAATCGAAATCGGAGGTCCGGAAGTCCTCCAACGATGAAAAATGCGGAGAAATCTGCATTCTGTTTTCGTGTTAGCGCAGGAACAGCTTTCTGTTTTGCGTTAACCGGTTAACCCAGGGCGTTAACCGGTTAACACTGTTACGATTTATGAAAAATTGCGTTTTGTCTTGCGTTAATCGGTTAACCCAGGGCGTTAACCGGTTAACACTGTTATGAAACTGTACATGCCTTACCACTAGGCTAAAGAGGTTGTTGTTGAATACTTATGCAATGAATAGATATTAATCTAAATCTTGATTAAGATAGATTAATGAATTAATTAAGCATTATAGCTCCGTTTTGAATGCGGACGGATGCATTGGTAAGATAATGAAAAAGGCTATTATTATGATATCATATTATAGTGTATTATGCGTCTTACAAAGTCTATGAATTTTATTTTGATGGGTGTTAAACATGGTTGATATGTTTGATTGTGAAATAACATGACTAAAGATAACGTAAAGGATTATTATTATTGTTCCAGGTTATAAATATTATGTGATTTATAAATGCCATGAATTTTATCAGGATGAAAAAAAAATATTGTATGAATGTGTATGTATGCCATTATTGAATTATGAATGGTTTATGATTATGAATGGGTATATGTACCAATTGTGAGTTATGGTGATATGTGGGATGTTAAGACGGTATAGAAGGTCTTAATTGCATATGTGTTGGTATGTGTGCATTCATTCATAGCATGGTCAAGCGGTGATCCTTTATTGGAAACAGACGTAGCAGACGTTGATTTATGATTGGAATCAGGCGTAGTATTAAGCGGTGATCCTTTATTGGAAACAGACGTAGCAGACGTTAATCCTTGATTGGGATTAGGCGTAGTATTAAGTGGTGATCCTTCATTGGAAACAGACGTAGGCTTTGGTCTTGTCCGGATCTGAAGCGGGGCTTGGATTCTAGATATTGAATCGAAAAGCGGTGAAACTTTGAGTTCACATTACGGTACCACATGCATAGAGTCACATTGTCTTGCATTGAGTCGTCTATAGTTATGTGATCATTGAATGTGTGTATTGATGTGAGTGTGATGTACATTTGAATTATGTGGAATGATTGTCTGTTAATATCATTGATATAATTATACCAAGTGTGATGAATTCTTAAATTGTGTTTTAATTCATCGTGCCTTATTATGCTATTTCATAATGATTTGGAATTCTCACCCTTTCTGTTTGAATGTTACCTTTACATGGGTATCGTGCAGATACTACAGAGTAGTATTGCTGGAATAGGTGGACGGTAGCTCGCTCAAGATTAGCTGGAGAGTTCCGTATTTAGTTTTAATTAGGTAATGAGTCAATGCTCTGGTCATGTAACACTGGGTAGATTAGTGGTATTGAACTCGTATCTTATTTTGACATGCTTTATGTCATTAATTGTTTTATTTTATTTGATCATGGTATGGGACATGGATCATCTTATGAAATACATGAGTATTCTTTATTTTCCGCTGCGAACGCATATGTTTGAATATTCATGATGATTGAAATGTGTTACTTTGATTGACCAGGTGTATTGTTGGTTTTCGAAAGTTTTAAGTTTTGAAAACGTCGATGTGACGCCCTTTTCTTATATGCGTGTTTATTTACTCTGATTATATGCTAAATAATTTGGGGTAGGAAAAGGGGTGTTACATTAATGGTATCAGAGCCTGGTCGACCAGTTGGTCAATAGTCACTAATGTGTTACATTAGTAGCAGGTCGGTCCGTCCGGCCAGGTTGTTTAGTTATGTTTGTTCCCTAGTATGTGACATGTGTGTGAGAACATTGTTGGTGCTTGTTTTATTTTCCATTGGCAGGTTGGGAACTCGAGGATAAGATGAGGGAATCGTATCCGGAGAGGTTTGTTTGAGGAATTTTCGAGGACGAAAATCTTTTAAGTGGGGGAGAGTTGTAACAGCCCGATTTTTAGTAATTAGTTCTTATATGATTATTATTATATTATAATTTAATTATTTGGAGTTAAGTAATTAAGGGTTGTGAGGTAGTATAATAATTGATTATATTAATTTAATTAGTGTGGTAATTAATTATTTAGTTGTTATGAGAAATAATTAAATAAGTGAATTATTAATTAATTAACTTGGTCGCATAGTGAGTGGTTAATTATTTAAATTAAATAGAGGTATTTGAATATTAGGCATTTTGGGCCTAGTGATTAAATTAGATGATTTAAGCCCAACTAGAATACTATTATAAATAGTAAGAGGTGAGGGAAGTGGTAATTAGAATTCACTTGAGCACCGAAGGCAATAGAGAAAGAGGAGAGGGAACGTAAAGAGGAGATAAAGGTTCCATCAGATTGACAAGGTAAGGGGGGAAATCCTTATTATTATGGGTTAGTATGATTGGGTTAATGGGTAGGAACATGATTTAGGTTGAAATCCTTAATTGGCATGGTTTTGGAATTATTGGGTCTTGATAAATACGCTTGAATTGTGATGATTAAATTATGCTAAAACTGTGAATGAATATGTATTTGGATGAGTCATAATTTTCTGAACATGTAGCTTTTTACGGAATCGAAATCGGAGGTCCGGAAGTCCTTGAACGATGAAAAATGCGGAGAAATCTGCATTCTGTTTTCGTGTTAGCGCAGGAACAGCTTTCTGTTTTGCGTTAACCGGTTAACCCAGGGCGTTAACCGGTTAACACTGTTACGATTTATGAAAAATTGCGTTTTGTCTTGCGTTAATTCGGTTAACCCAGGGCGTTAACCGGTTAACACTGTTATGAAACTGTATATGCCTTACCACTAGGCTAAAGAGGTTGTTGTTGAATACTTATGCAATGAATAGATATTAATCTAAATCTTGATTAAGATAGATTAATGAATTAATTAAGCATTATAGCTCCGTTTTGAATGCGGACGGATGCATTGGTAAGATAATGAAAAAGGCTATTATTATGATATCATATAATAGTGTATTATGCGTCTTACAAAGTCTATGAATTTTATTTTGATGGGTGTTAAACATGGTTGATATGTTTGATTGTGAAATAACATGACTAAAGATAACGTAAAGGATTATTATTATTGTTCCAGGTTACAAAATATTATGTGATTTATAAATGCCATGAATTTTATCAGGATGAAAATAAAATATTGTATGAATGTGTATGTATGCCATTATTGAATTATGAATGGTTTATGATTATGAATGGGTATATGTACCAATTGTGAGTTATGGTGATATGTGGGATGTTAAGACGGTATAGAAGGTCTTAATTGCATATGTGTTGGTATGTGTGCATTCATTCATAGCATGGTCAAGCGGTGATCCTTTATTGGAAACAGACGTAGCAGACGTTGATTCTTGATTGGAATCAGGCGTAGTATTAAGCGGTGATCCTTTATTGGAAACAGACATAGCAGACGTTAATCCTTGATTGGGATTAGGCGTAGTATTAAGCGGTGATCCTTCATTGGAAACAGACGTAGGCTTTGGTCTTGTCCGGATCTGAAGCGGGGCTTGGATTCTAGATATTGAATCGGAAAGCGGTGAAACTTTGAGTTCACATTACGGTACCACATGCATAGAGTCACATTGTCTTGCATTGAGTCGTCTATAGTTATGTGATCATTGAATGTGTGTATTGATGTGAGTGTGATGTACATTTGAATTATGTGGAATGATTGTCTGTTAATATCATTGATATAATTATACCAAGTGTGATGAATTCTTAAATTGTGTTTTAATTCATCGTGCCTTATTATGCTATTTCATAATGATTTGGAATTCTCACCCTTTCTGTTTGAATGTTACCTTTACATGGGTATCGTGCAGATACTACAGAGTAGTATTGCTGGAATAGGTGGACGGTAGCTCGCTCAAGATTAGCTGGAGAGTTCCGTATTTAGTTTTAATTAGGTAATGAGTCAATGCTCTGGTCATGTAACACTGGGTAGATTAGTGGTATTGAACTCGTATCTTATTTTGACATGCTTTATGTCATTAATTGTTTTATTTTATTTGATCATGGTATGGGACATGGATCATCTTATGAAATACATGAGTATTCTTTATTTTCCGCTGCGAACGCATATGTTTGAATATTCATGATGATTGAAATGTGTTACTTTGATTGACCAGGTGTATTGTTGGTTTTCGAAAGTTTTAAGTTTTGAAAACGTCGATGTGACGCCCTTTTCTTATATGCGTGTTTATTTACTCTGATTATATGTTAAATAATTTGGGGTAGAAAAAGGGGTGTTACATTAGTGGTATCAGAGCCTGGTCGACCAGTTGGTCAATAGTCACTAATGTGTTACATTAGTAGCAGGTCGGTCCGTCCGGCCAGGTTGTTTAGTTATGTTTGTTCCCTAGTATGTGACATGTGTGTGAGAACATTGTTGGTGCTTGTTTTATTTTCCATTGGCAGGTTGGGAACTCGAGGATAAGATGAGGGAATCGTATCCGGAGAGGTTTGTTTGAGGAATTTTCGAGGACGAAAATCTTTTAAGTGGGGGAGAGTTGTAACAACCCGATTTTTAGTAATTAGTTCTTATATGATTATTATTATATTATAATTTAATTATTTGGAGTGTTAAGTAATTAAGTGGTTGTGAGGTAGTATAATAATTGATTATATTAATTTAATTAGTGTGGTAATTAATTATTTAGTTGTTATGAGAAATAATTAAATAAGTGAATTATTAATTAATTAACTTGGTCGCATAGTGAGTGGTTAATTATTTAAATTAAATAGAGGTATTTGAATATTAGGCATTTTGGGCCTAGTGATTAAATTAGATGATTTAAGCCCAACTAGAATACTATTATAAATAGTAAGAGGTGAGGGAAGTGGTAATTAGAATTCACTTGAGCACCGAAGGCAATAGAGAAAGAGGAGAGGGAACGTAAAGAGGAGATAAGGGTTCCATCAGATTGACAAGGTAAGGGGGAAATCCTTATTATTATGGGTTAGTATGATTGGGTTAATGGGTAGGAACATGATTTAGGTTGAAATCCTTAATTGGCATGGTTTTGGAATTATTGGGTCTTGATAAATACGCTTGAATTGTGATGATTAAATTATGCTAAAACTGTGAATGAATATGTATTTGGATGAGTCATAATTTTCTGAACATGTAGCTTTTTACGGAATCGAAATCGGAGGTCCGGAAGTCCTCGAACGATGAAAAATGCGGAGAAATCTGCATTCTGTTTTCGTGTTAGCGCAGGAACAGCTTTCTGTTTTGCGTTAACCGGTTAACCCAGGGCGTTAACCGGTTAACACTGTTACGATTTATGAAAAATTGCGTTTTGTCTTGCGTTAATTGGTTAACCCAGGGCGTTAACCGGTTAACACTGTTATGAAACTGTACATGCCTTACCACTAGGCTAAAGAGGTTGTTGTTGAATACTTATGCAATGAATAGATATTAATCTAAATCTTGATTAAGATAGATTAATGAATTAATTAAGCATTATAGCTCCGTTTTGAATGCGGACGGATGCATTGGTAAGATAATGAAAAAGGCTATTATTATGATATCATATTATAGTGTATTATGCGTCTTACAAAGTCTATGAATTTTATTTTGATGGGTGTTAAACATGGTTGATATGTTTGATTGTGAAATAACATGACTAAAGATAACGTAAAGGATTATTATTATTGTTCCAGGTTACAAAATATTATGTGATTTATAAATGCCATGAATTTTATCAGGATGAAAATAAAATATTGTATGAATGTGTATGTATGCCATTATTGAATTATGAATGGTTTATGATTATGAATGGGTATATGTACCAATTGTGAGTTATGGTGATATGTGGGATGTTAAGACGGTATAGAAGGTCTTAATTGCATATGTGTTGGTATGTGTGCATTCATTCATAGCATGGTCAAGCGGTGATCCTTTATTGGAAACAGACGTAGCAGACGTTGATTCTTGATTGGAATCAGGCGTAGTATTAAGCGGTGATCCTTTATTGGAAACAGACGTAGAAGACGTTAATCCTTGATTGGGATTAGGCGTAGTATTAAGCGGTGATCCTTCATTGGAAACAGACGTAGGCTTTGGTCTTGTCCGGATCTGAAGCGGGGCTTGGATTCTAGATATTGAATCGGAAAGCGGTGAAACTTTGAGTTCACATTGCGGTACCACATGCATAGAGTCACATTGTCTTGCATTGAGTCGTCTATAGTTATGTGATCATTGAATGTGTGTTTTGATGTGAGTGTGATGTACATTTGAATTATGTGGAATGATTGTCTGTTAATATCATTGATATAATTATACCAAGTGTGATGAATTCTTAAATTGTGTTTTAATTCATCGTGCCTTATTATGCTATTTCATAATGATTTGGAATTCTCACCCTTTCTGTTTGAATGTTACCTTTACATGGGTATCGTGTAGATACTACAGAGTAGTATTGCTGGCATAGGTGGACGGTAGCTCGCTCAAGATTAGCTGGAGAGTTCCGTATTTAGTTTTAATTAGGTAATGAGTCAATGCTCTGGTCATGTAACACTGGGTAGATTAGTGGTATTGAACTCGTATCTTATTTTGACATGCTTTATGTCATTAATTGTTTTATTTTATTTGATCATGGTATGGGACATGGATCATCTTATGAAATACATGAGTATTCTTTATTTTCCGCTGCGAACGCATATGTTTGAATATTCATGATGATTGAAATGTGTTACTTTGATTGACCAGGTGTATTGTTGGTTTTCGAAAGTTTTAAGTTTTGAAAACGTCGATGTGACGCCCTTTTCTTATATGCGTGTTTATTTACTCTGATTATATGCTAAATAATTTGGGGTAGAAAAAGGGGTGTTACATTAGTGGTATCAGAGCCTGGTCGACCAGTTGGTCAATAGTCACTAATGTGTTACATTAGTAGCAGGTCGGTCCGTCCGGCCAGGTTGTTTAGTTATGTTTGTTCCCTAGTATGTGACATGTGTGTGAGAACATTGTTGGTGCTTGTTTTATTTTCCGTTGGCAGGTTGGGAACTCGAGGATAAGATGAGGGAATCGTATCCGGAGAGGTTTGTTTGAGGAATTTTCGAGGACGAAAATCTTTTTTAAGTGGGGGAGAGTTGTAACAGCCCGATTTTTAGTAATTAGTTCTTATATGATTATTATTATATTATAATTTAATTATTTGAAGTGTTAAGTAATTAAGTGGTTGTGAGGTAGTATAATAATTGATTATATTAATTTAATTAGTGTGGTAATTAATTATTTAGTTGTTATGAGAAATAATTAAATAAGTGAATTATTAATTAATTAACTTGGTCGCATAGTGAGTGGTTAATTATTTAAATTAAATAGAGGTATTTGAATATTAGGCATTTCGGGCCTAGTGATTAAATTAGATGATTTAAGCCCAACTAGAATACTATTATAAATAGTAAGAGGTGAGGGAAGTGGTAATTAGAATTCACTTGAGCACCGAAGGCAATAGAGAAAGAGGAGAGGGAACGTAAAGAGGAGATAAGGGTTCCATCAGATTGACAAGGTAAGGGGGGAAATCCTTATTATTATGGGTTAGTATGATTGGGTTAATGGGTAGGAACATGATTTAGGTTGAAATCCTTAATTGGCATGGTTTTGGAATTATTGGGTCTTGATAAATACGCTTGAATTGTGATGATTAAATTATGCTAAAACTGTGAATGAATATGTATTTGGATGAGTCATAATTTTCTGAACGTGTAGCTTTTTACGGAATCGAAATCGGAGGTCCGGAAGTCCTCGAACGATGAAAAATGCGGAGAAATCTGCATTCTGTTTTCGTGTTAGCGCAGGAACAGCTTTCTGTTTTGCGTTAACCGGTTAACCCAGGGCATTAACCGGTTAACACTGTTACGATTTATGAAAAATTGCGTTTTGTCTTGCGTTAATCGGTTAACCCAGGGCGTTAACCGGTTAACACTGTTATGAAACTGTACATGCCTTACCACTAGGCTAAAGAGGTTGTTGTTGAATACTTATGCAATGAATAGATATTAATCTAAATCCTTATTAAGATAGATTAATGAATTAATTAAGCATTATAGCTCCGTTTTGAATGCGGACGAATGCATTGGTAAGATAATGAAAAAGGCTATTATTATGATATCATATTATAGTGTATTATGCGTCTTACAAAGTCTATGAATTTTATTTTGATGGGTGTTAAACATGGTTGATATGTTTGATTGTGAAATAACATGACTAAAGATAACGTAAAGGATTATTATTATTGTTCCAGGTTATAAAATATTATGTGATTTATAAATGCCATGAATTTTATCAGGATGAAAATAAAATATTGTATGAATGTGTATGTATGCCATTATTGAATTATGAATGGTTTATGATTATGAATGGGTATATGTACCAATTGTGAGTTATGGTGATATGTGGGATGTTAAGACGGTATAGAAGGTCTTAATTGCATATGTGTTGGTATGTGTGCATTCATTCATAGCATGGTCAAGCGGTGATCCTTTATTGGAAACAGACGTAGCAGACGTTGATTCTTGATTGGAATCAGGCGTAGTATTAAGCGGTGATCCTTTATTGGAAACAGACATAGCAGACGTTAATCCTTGATTGGGATTAGGCGTAGTATTAAGCGGTGATCCTTCATTGGAAACAGACGTAGGCTTTGGTCTTGTCCGGATCTGAAGCGGGGCTTGGATTCTAGATATTGAACCGGAAAGCGGTGAAACTTTGAGTTCACATTACGGTACCACATGCATAGAGTCACATTGTCTTGCATTGAGTCGTCTATAGTTATGTGATCATTGAATGTGTGTATTGATGTGAGTGTGATGTACATTTGAATTATGTGGAATGATTGTCTGTTAATATCATTGATATAATTATACCAAGTGTGATGAATTCTTAAATTATGTTTTAATTCATCGTGCCTTATTATGCTATTTCATAATGATTGGAATTCTCACCCTTTCTGTTTGAATGTTACCTTTACATGGGTATCGTGCAGATACTACAGAGTAGTATTGCTGGAATAGGTGGACGGTAGCTCGCTCAAGATTAGCTGGAGAGTTCCGTATTTAGTTTTAATTAGGTAATGAGTCAATGCTCTGGTCATGTAACACTGGGTAGATTAGTGGTATTGAACTCGTATCTTATTTTGACATGCTTTATGTCATTAATTGTTTTATTTTATTTGATCATGGTATGGGACATGGATCATCTTATGAAATACATGAGTATTCTTTATTTTCCGCTGCGAACGCATATGTTTGAATATTCATGATGATTGAAATGTGTTACTTTGATTGACCAGGTGTATTGTTGGTTTTCGAAAGTTTTAAGTTTTGAAAACGTCGATGTGACGCCCTTTTCTTATATGCGTGTTTATTTACTCTGATTATATGCTAAATAATTTGGGGTAGAAAAAGGGGTGTTACATTAGTGGTATCAGAGCCCTTCGACCAGTTGGTCAATAGTCACTAATGTGTTACATTAGTAGCAGGTCGGTCCGTCCGGCCAGGTTGTTTAGTTATATTTGTTCCCTAGTATGTGACGTGTGTGTGAGAACATTGTTGGTGCTTGTTTTATTTTCCATTGGCAGGTTGGGAACTCGAGGATAAGATGAGGGAATCGTATCCGGAGAGGTTTGTTTGAGGAATTTTCGAGGACGAAAATCTTTTAAGTGGGGGAGAGTTGTAACAGCCCGATTTTTAGTAATTAGTTCTTATATGATTATTATTATATTATAATTTAATTATTTGAAGTGTTAAGTAATTAAGTGGTTGTGAGGTAGTATAATAATTGATTATATTAATTTAATTAGTGTGGTAATTAATTATTTAGTTGTTATGAGAAATAATTAAATAAGTGAATTATTAATTAATTAACTTGGTCGCATAGTGAGTGGTTAATTATTTAAATTAAATAGAGGTATTTGAATATTAGGCATTTCGGGCCTAGTGATTAAATTAGATGATTTAAGCCCAACTAGAATACTATTATAAATAGTAAGAGGTGAGGGAAGTGGTAATTAGAATTCACTTGAGCACCGAAGGCAATAGAGAAAGAGGAGAGGGAACGTAAAGAGGAGATAAGGGTTCCATCAGATTGACAAGGTAAGGGGGGAAATCCTTATTATTATGGGTTAGTATGATTGGGTTAATGGGTAGGAACATGATTTAGGTTGAAATCCTTAATTGGCATGGTTTTGGAATTATTGGGTCTTGATAAATACGCTTGAATTGTGATGATTAAATTATGCTAAAACTGTGAATGAATATGTATTTGGATGAGTCATAATTTTCTGAACGTGTAGCTTTTTACGGAATCGAAATCGGAGGTCCGGAAGTCCTCCAACGATGAAAAATGCGGAGAAATCTGCATTCTGTTTTCGTGTTAGCGCAGGAACAGCTTTCTGTTTTGCGTTAACCGGTTAACCCAGGGCATTAACCGGTTAACACTGTTACGATTTATGAAAAATTGCATTTTGTCTTGCGTTAATCGGTTAACCCAGGGCGTTAACCGGTTAACACTGTTATGAAACTGTACATGCCTTACCACTAGGCTAAAGAGGTTGTTGTTGAATACTTATGCAATGAATAGATATTAATCTAAATCTTGATTAAGATAGATTAATGAATTAATTAAGCATTATAGCTCCGTTTTGAATGCGGACGAATGCATTGGTAAGATAATGAAAAAGGCTATTATTATGATATCATATTATAGTGTATTATGCGTCTTACAAAGTCTATGAATTTTATTTTGATGGGTGTTAAACATGGTTGATATGTTTGATTGTGAAATAACATGACTAAAGATAACGTAAAGGATTATTATTATTGTTCCAGGTTATAAAATATTATGTGATTTATAAATGCCATGAATTTTATCAGGATGAAAATAAAATATTGTATGAATGTGTATGTATGCCATTATTGAATTATGAATGGTTTATGATTATGAATGGGTATATGTACCAATTGTGAGTTATGGTGATATGTGGGATGTTAAGACGGTATAGAAGGTCTTAATTGCATATGTGTTGGTATGTGTGCATTCATTCATAGCATGGTCAAGCGGTGATCCTTTATTGGAAACAGACGTAGCAGACGTTGATTCTTGATTGGAATCAGGCGTAGTATTAAGCGGTGATCCTTTATTGGAAACAGACATAGCAGACGTTAATCCTTGATTGGGATTAGGCGTAGTATTAAGCGGTGATCCTTCATTGGAAACAGACGTAGGCTTTGGTCTTGTCCGGATCTGAAGCGGGGCTTGGATTCTAGATATTGAATCGTAAAGCGGTGAAACTTTGAGTTCACATTACGGTACCACATGCATAGAGTCACATTGTCTTGCATTGAGTCGTCTATAGTTATGTGATCATTGAATGTGTGTATTGATGTGAGTGTGATGTACATTTGAATTATGTGGAATGATTGTCTGTTAATATCATTGATATAATTATACCAAGTGTGATGAATTCTTAAATTGTGTTTTAATTCATCGTGCCTTATTATGCTATTTCATAATGATTGGAATTCTCACCCTTTCTGTTTGAATGTTACCTTTACATGGGTATCGTGCAGATACTACAGAGTAGTATTGCTGGAATAGGTGGACGGTAGCTCGCTCAAGATTAGCTGGAGAGTTCCGTATTTAGTTTTAATTAGGTAATGAGTCAATGCTCTGGTCATGTAACACTAGGTAGATTAGTGGTATTGAACTCGTATCTTATTTTGACATGCTTTATGTCATTAATTGTTTTATTTTATTTGATCATGGTATGGGACATGGATCATCTTATGAAATACATGAGTATTCTTTATTTTCCGCTGCGAACGCATATGTTTGAATATTCATGATGATTGAAATTTGTTACTTTGATTGACCAGGTGTATTGTTGGTTTTCGAAAGTTTTAAGTTTTGAAAACGTCGATGTGACGCCCTTTTCTTATATGCGTGTTTTATTTACTCTGATTATATGCTAAATAATTTGGGGTAGAAAAAGGGGTGTTACATTAGTGGTATCAGAGCCTGGTCGACCAGTTGGTCAATAGTCACTAATGTGTTACATTAGTAGCAGGTCGGTCCGTCCGGCCAGGTTGTTTAGTTATGTTTGTTCCCTAGTATGTGACATGTGTGTGAGAACATTGTTGGTGCTTGTTTTATTTTCCATTGGCAGGTTGGGAACTCGAGGATAAGATGAGGGAATCGTATCCGGAGAGGTTTGTTTGAGGAATTTTCGAGGACGAAAATCTTTTAAGTGGGGGAGAGTTGTAACAACCCGATTTTTAGTAATTAGTTCTTATATGATTATTATTATATTATAATTTAATTATTTGGAGTGTTAAGTAATTAAGTGGTTGTGAGGTAGTATAATAATTGATTATATTAATTTAATTAGTGTGGTAATTAATTATTTAGTTGTTATGAGAAATAATTAAATAAGTGAATTATTAATTAATTAAATTGGTCGCATAGTGAGTGGTTAATTATTTAAATTAAATAGAGGTATTTGAATATTAGGGATTTTGGGCCTAGTGATTAAATTAGATGATTTAAGCCCAACTAGAATACTATTATAAATAGTAAGAGGTGAGGGAAGTGGTAATTAGAATTCACTTGAGCACCGAAGGCAATAGAGAAAGAGGAGAGGGAACGTAAAGAGGAGATAAGGGTTCCATCAGATTGACAAGGTAAGGGGGGAAATCCTTATTATTATGGGTTAGTATGATTGGGTTAATGGGTAGGAACATGATTTAGGTTGAAATCCTTAATTGGCATGGTTTTGGAATTATTAGGTCTTGATAAATACGCTTGAATTGTGATGATTAAATTATGCTAAAACTGTGAATGAATATGTATTTGGATGAGTCATAATTTTCTGAACGTGTAGCTTTTTACGGAATCGAAATCAGAGGTCCGGAAGTCCTCCAACGATTAAAAATGCGGAGAAATCTGCATTCTATTTTCGTGTTAGCGCAGGAACAGCTTTCTGTTTTGCGTTAACCGGTTAACCCAGGGCGTTATCCGGTTAACACTGTTACGATTTATGAAAAATTGCGTTTTGTCTTGCGTTAATCGGTTAACCCAGGGCGTTAACCGGTTAACACTGTTATGAAACTGTACATGCCTTACCACTAGGCTAAAGAGGTTGTTGTTGAATACTTATTCAATGAATAGATATTAATCTAAATCTTGATTAAGATAGATTAATGAATTAATTAAGCATTATAGCTCCGTTTTGAATGCGGACGGATGCATTGGTAAGATAATGAAAAAGGCTATTATTATGATATCATATTATAGTGTATTATGCGTCTTACAAAGTCTATGAATTTTATTTTGATGGGTGTTAAACATGGTTGATATGTTTGATTGTGAAATAACATGACTAAAGATAACGTAAATGATTATTATTATTGTTCCAGGTTATAAAATATTATGTGATTTATAAATGCCATGAATTTTATCAGGATGAAAATAAAATATTGTATGAATGTGTATGTATGCCATTATTGAATTATGAATGGTTTATGATTATGAATGGGTATATGTACCAATTGTGAGTTATGGTGATATGTGGGATGTTAAGACGGTATATAAGGTCTTAATTGCATATGTGTTGGTATGTGTGCATTCATTCATAGCATGGTCAAGCGGTGATCCTTTATTGGAAACAGACGTAGCAGACGTTGATTCTTGATTGGAATCAGGCGTAGTATTAAGCGGTGATCCTTTATTGGAAACAGACGTAGCAGACGTTAATCCTTGATTGGGATTAGGCGTAGTATTAAGCGGTGATCCTTCATTGGAATTAGACGTAGGCTTTGGTCTTGTCCGGATCTGAAGCGGGGCTTGGATTCTCGATTTTGAATCGGAAAGCGGTGAAACTTTGAGTTCACATTGCGGTACCACATGCATAGAGTCACATTGTCTTGCATTGAGTCGTCTATAGTTATGTGATCATTGAATGTGTGTATTGATGTGAGTGTGATGTACATTTGAATTATGTGGAATGATTGTCTGTTAATATCATTGATATAATTATACCAAGTGTGATGAATTCTTAAATTGTGTTTTAATTCATTGTGCCTTATTATGCTATTTCATAATGATTTGGAATTCTCACCCTTTCTGTTTGAATGTTACCTTTACGTGGGTATCGTGCAGATACTACAGAGTAGTATTGCTGGAATAGGTGGACGGTAGCTCGCTCAAGATTAGCTGGAGAGTTCCGTATTTAGTTTTAATTAGGTAATGAGTCAATGCTCTGGTCATGTAACACTGGGTAGATTAGTGGTATTGAACTCGTATCTTATTTTGACATGCTTTATGTCATTAATTGTTTTATTTTATTTGATCATGGTATGGGACATGGATCATCTTATGAAATACATGAGTATTCTTTATTTTCCGCTGCGAACGCATATGTTTGAATATTCATGATGATTGAAATGTGTTACTTTGATTGACCAGGTGTATTGTTGGTTTTCGAAAGTTTTAAGTTTTGAAAACATCGATGTGACGCCCTTTTCTTATATGCGTGTTTATTTACTCTGATTATATGCTAAATAATTTGGGGTAGAAAAAAGGGTGTTACACGAGGTTCTGTTTCCTCTAACTCGTCATCCTTTTCATTCGGGTTTGAAAATGGTTCGATCTTAGGTTCTCCCTGATCAAATTCTCTTATGCACTCATCTATGGTATCGATCGCATAACATGCGTCTCCTAGAATTGGTGCCATCAGGAATTTCGAAAGAATGAACTCGATCTTTTCGTCCCCTACTTCGAAGGTTAATTTCCCTCTTTTGACATCTATTATAGCTCCGGCGGTCGATAAGAATGGTCTACCTAAAAGGATAGGGATATCTTCGTCTACTTTTATATCCATGACCATAAAGTCTGTTGGGATATAAAGTTGACCGATCCTGACTGGGGTGTCTTCTAAAATGCCTACAGGATGCTTAACAAACCTATCGGCTAATTGTAGGGACATCTTAGTTGGTTGCAATTCTCCTATATTTAACCTCTTACATACAGCTAAGGGCATTAAACTTACACTAGCGCCTAAGTCTAGGAAAGCTTTGTCGATCACATGACTTCCTAAAATGCAAGGTATAGAAAAAATACCAGGGTCTTTCTCCTTCCTAGCAAGTTTATCCTCGGAAATAAAATTGCATTCCAAGGGTTTTGGATCGTCGAGCCTACGCTTGTTAGTTAAGATGTCTTTGAGAAATTTGGCGTAAGACGGAATTTGGGTGATAGCTTCGGTAAAAGGAATCTCTACATGAATCTTTTCTATCACTTTTATAAATTTTTGATATTGGTTGTTGACTTTGGTTTGTTTAAGTCTTTGCGGATACGGGATTGGTGGTTTGTACGGGGGTGATGGTTTGTAAGTTTTATCCTTGGCTTCACCTTCTTGGTTGGTTTGTTTCTCGGATTCCTTTAGTTCCTCTTCTTGGTTGGTAGGCATATTCTCTTTAGAAGTTTTGGACTCGCTCATTGCTGGGTTCTAAGGCCCTTCGTAAGCGGTCCCACTTCGTAACGAGATAACGTTAGCTTGCCCTCGAGGGTTTGGTTGAGGTTGTCCAGGAAATTGGCCTCCAGGTGTAGTTTGTGGGGCTTGGTTTTGTGCTACCTGTGAGATATGGGTTTCAAGAATCTTGTTGTAAGTGATTATCTGATCAACCTTGGTTCCTAATTGCGTTATAAGTTCGTTTATGTGAATGTTTTGGTTTAGGAATTCTTTATTTTGCTGAGTCTGGCCCGATATAAAGTTTTCCATGATTTTCTCAAGGTTAGACTTCTGGGGCACAACTTGCATAGGTTGGTTTGGTTTTTGGGCTTGATAACCTTGCGGTCTCTGAGGTGCATTATTTTGGACAGGGTTCTGGTTTTTATAGGACAAGTTTGGATGATTCTTCCATCCAGGGTTGTAAGTGTTTGAGAATGGGTTACCTTGGGCGTAATTCACTTGGTCAGTATTTAGTTTGTTCAAAAGGTTACACTCCGCCGATTCGTGTCCTTTAGATCCACAGAGTTCACACTCTATGTGGACTACTGCTACGGTGTTGGTGTTTGTAGACATATGTTCGATCCTAAGGGCTAAAGCGTCCATTTTCGCCTACATCATGTCTAGAGAGCTTACTTCATGTATTCCACCTTGGGTCTCCTTTTTCTCCATTGATGCTCGTTCAGTTCCCCATTGATAATGGTTTTGGGCCATATCCTCATCAGAGGGTTGGGCAAATTCCTTAAGAGGTCGCCTATCGCGACTCTCAGCCATAGCTTTCTTAATTCGGATGAGTAAGAGGTGTGTACGAGTATAACGTTCGGGTTCTGTCGCACCTCAAAAATGAGATCCCTCGCGATAGGACGCGGAAAAAATTGTTCGAAACAGAGTCGCCACCGAACTTTATTTATTCCAATGAAGGAATAGGAAAATATCGAGAAAACCTTTTTAAAAAATGGAATAATGGTCGTCGCAACCATATTCGGGTTCGGGAGTCGATTACGCAAGGGGAAGGTATTAGCACCCCTTACGTCCGTTGTACTCAACGGGAACCTCTTAGTCTGATTTTGCTATTTGACTGTTAATTGACTGTTTATCTGCTTGCTTCGAGTGATTAGAATTGATGGTAGATATGGATGAAGACCTCGGGAGGGGGAAATGGGAGGTTTTTTATTAGTGTGCTCGCGAAGATACAGCAATCTCCTGCCTACGTATCCTTATGGTGCAATAAGGAAATCAGATCATTCGTAGTTCGGGCTACTACGAATATTTAGTGTGTTTTGTTTTGATGAACGACTGTGTAGGTCGGCGTTCTAAAGGCTAAACGCTGGCTTGTCTACTCTCGGGGGAGGCTCTAGCACTGGTTTGTTGGGCGCATTAGAAGGGATTGACAGTGTTCTTTTGAAAGGGTTTTGGTCACGCGGGGGTGACAAGTTGAATTGATGTGTTTGGGTGTTTTGGTTTGGTTTCGATCGCTCGGGGGCGAGAAGTTAGTTTGATTTGTTTGAGATGTTTTTGGAGAACGACGAAAGATTGAGCAATATGGTGTTCACCAATCGTCCAATTCTTTCGAGGAGTAATAAGGCGTCCGCCTTCTATTCCTTTTTCGTTCGAATTATTTTGAAAGTTTGTTTGTGGATGTTGAATATGCACGGTAGTGAGGCGTACGCCCCCTACCTGCTTATCCAAAGAATAATGAGGCGTACGCCACCTATTCTCTTATCCAAGTTTATTTAGCGTGTTTTAGTCGGAAGTCGATAATTTATGCAATATGGCGTTCGCCAATTATTCAAATAATCGAAAGATGGCGAGGCGTACGCCTCTCATCTTTTATCATCCGAAGTTTAAATTGTAAAAGATATGTTTGGATATCGTATTCGATTGCGTTTTAATTTGATGACGAAGATCCGAGCAATGTGGCGTACGCCAATTATTCGAATAATCGAAAGATAGTGAGGCGTACGCCCCCTATCCTTTTTTTCATCTGGAATTTAGGATTAAAAGGATTTAGAATTTATATTGATTTAGAAAATATTATGATTATGGTTTTGATTTGATGACGAAGATTCGAGCAATGTGGCGTTCGCCAATTATTCGAATAATCGAAAGATAGTGAGGCGTACGCCTCCTATCCTCTTTTCATCTGAAACATGGAATTAAAAGGATTTGGAATTTGTAGAAATGATTTGAAATATTTTGATTTGGAGTGTTATGGTTTGAATAATCTAAATTTGGAAATTAAATTTGATTTTGAGAAGTGATTGTGTGATTTAAGATTTAATCGGGTGACAAGTACTCGCGCAATATGGCGTACGCCAATTATTCAAGTGCTTGAGAAATAGTGAAGCGTACACTTACTATCTCCTTTTCATCCCAAGTTTATGTTTAAAAGAAAAAAAAAACTTTAGAAGTTAAATGGTTTGGAAAAATGCTTGAATTCATGTTGATTGAATAAATGAATTTTATTTAGTGTATTATTTCATCTACTCGATTAATCAATAACCAAGTAGGTTTCATTGTAAGGAAGCCCAAGAGTAAGCTATGTGAGGTTGATGGCGATGCTAAGAGCAATCGACTTACAAGGGTGTTTGAAAGTGGGCTCGATGTTTAAATCGAGAATTGTATGATTTGTGCTTTTTGAAATTGGTTTTGATGGATAATGAATTGAAATGAAATTGAATTAAAAAGGATTATGAAATGGTGGTGGAAAAGAAAAACCTTTGATTATTATCAAAATTTACTTAATTTGATTAATCGAATTAATTAAACTAATTATCAAAATTATTTAATTATCTCAAATAATTAAGTTAACTAAGGTTAATTAATTAAAAAAACAATTAATCAAACAAAAATTCAACTAATAATTTTTTTATGAAAAAAACAAATTAGTAACAACTTTGACTTAAAAATTGAATCGGTGACAAATTGTGCTTAGGAACCGGTTTATACATGGCGGCAATTGGAACTCCGCATGAAATCGAAACACGGTGAAGAATGTGCAATTGATGTATTTGGAACTTGGGCGGCGTAACGGCATCGAATTACCGAATCCACAAATTAAAAATTGATTTAAGGATACAACATGACTAAACAGAAGCAACATAATGTACATAATGTAAACCAAACGGATTATTTACATGTTTTGCAAATTACACTATACCATCAATTTTAAAGAAAATCTTACGACCGCTCAATGTTGCTGAAGTGAAAATCATAATGAAATGTTCATAGTAAAGCAACCTAAATCCATCTAAACACAAACGAAATATTACATCTTGCTAACATCATAACTTGGCCGAAATTAAAAGGCCATCAAATTAAAGAAAGAATTTAAATAGCAAATCATTTTTCCTTACAGAACTCAATCACAGCATAACCAGCCCCAACAACACAATTTCAACCCAGATTTGAACAATAAATTCGACAATCATAAACATAAAATCATGGACCATTGACTGATAGCTTAACCACAACAAACATAATATAATCGTTGACTGATAGCTTAACCACAACAACCATTGACTGATAGCTTAACCACACAATTTCCTGTTTTTTCTACTTAAACTGTACAGAAACTAATTAACCCAAAAGTTGGAATAAGCCTGTCAAGAAACTTCAAACTACGAATCATAACAACAGCCAGCAATTACTACACACAATACATCATTGGTTTAACTAAAAAAAAATACAGAATGCTGTAAACCGACAAAACTTTTGATGAGTTCAGATTATTACCAACATAAATGACGATAACCAAACCGCTGCTTTTGAGGTATGACAGAATTTGAACCGAAAATGGGTCGATTTGGAAGCAGGACCAAAAGAGTACCCCTCGTTTACATCCGAACAGCAGATTTTGTTGTTTGTTTGTCAGCGGCTTGCTCGAACTTCCTGCTAATCTCTTAAATCGACTTCGGCATCCAAAAGCTTCCTTAGTCAGATTTACCGCTACCAATACCGATTTCAAAACCCCACTTCAGTGGTCTTGACTCCAGATTGTGACGGCGAGGGTGGGTTTGTTGACGATTAAAGAGGGGTTTAGGGTTAGTAAAAAAACGGCGAGGGTTTTGTGGATTGTGTCGGCGGAGAGCGGGTTTGCGGTGGTCATGTTCGTCGGTGGTGAAGGGGGTTTCTTGTGGTGTTTTGGTGTTGATGAAGGTTGTTGCCGTTGAAGGGTTGCGGTGTAGGCGAGATGGAGGGTTGGAGGATGAATGGTGGTGGCGGAGGGTAAGGCTGACGGTGGTTGGATGGAGGTCGCGTGGAGGTGAGCGACGGAAGGTTAACGTTTGTGCAGAGTGAAGAGAGAGATTTTGTTCTCTGCTGAGTGTGAGAAGAAAATTGTGAGGTGAGGGAAGAGAGATTGATTTGTGAGGAAATTCGTGAGAGATTTAGGGAGATGAGTGTGTGTTTTGAGAGTGAACGAAGGTAAGGAATTTTCAGTAGAGGGAGTGAGGCGCGTGTGAGCTGTGCGGGAGTTCAGAGAAAATCTGTGAGTGGATTTCTTTTTGAGTGAGGAAAATGAATGGATATTTTTTGTCGTGAGTGAGCTGAGTGAGGGAGATATTTGAGAGATTTGCAACGTGGGTCTTTGTGTGATTTTTTTAGATTGGAGAGAGAATGAGGTGTGTGTGACCGTTGGGAGTGGAGAGAGATAGTGAGGGACAGGTGGAAGAGAAACATTAGAGTTTCTATTATTTTTTATTTCTTTTCTTGTAACCGTTAGAGGAGAGAGATGCTGGTGATTTTTTTTTTGTTTTTTTATCTGAAGAAGGAATCCAATGCACACAATATATATATTTATTAATACACTTGTTATTTATTTAAACAAAATAAAATCATAAGAGAAAAATCTAATTAATATTTGTTTTAAATAACTTTTAATCGTTTTATTTAAATAGCTATTAAAGATTATTGATCGATTAGAAATGGAAATTGAGTACAAATTTTGTTCAAAAAAAATGAACCGGTCACACTAAAATTGTCAGCACAAAACCCATTATTTGAAAAATACACTGCTTCCTCAAATTTTAACCATTCAACCAATTTTTGGTACTCTCAAATAAATTCATTCTGACTGACATTTTAGGCATTATTTATGATGAAATGTATGTCATGCTGTGCATATGATGCAAGAAAAAATAAAAATGAAATCAATTCTATGAAAATTTAAATATGCCCGGACAAAATTGGGGTACGACAGCTGCCCCTATTTAATTATCTTGAATTAGAAGGTAAGAATGACAATGGTCATCATACATTCGTGGTGGAAGGTAATTAAATACGAAGGATCCAAATTTTGTCCTTTGAAATGTAATGGAGAGATGCAGATGAAAATGCAATGGATACCAAGGTAATAGGGGTAGAACGTCAAGTCAATGCCAACCCTCGAGTCGACACTCAAATCTTGCACAGTTTTTTAAAATTTTTTTTTTTAATGTAAAGACAAAACTGTACATGTTTTCTGGCACCAAAAGGATGACAATCCAAATTAATGGTCATCACCAAAAGGATGATGGGAATTCAACATGATTTTCAGGATTGTCATCACCAAAAGGATGATGGATAAACCGAGCTTCAAAAGTAATCATCACCAAAAGGATGATGATTACAGTGGATACAACAAAGATCTCCATCACCAAAAGGATGATGGTAAGATCAACAACAAATCTCGCTATCACCAAAAGGATGAAAGTCAGACGCAGTTCAAAGATTTCCATCACCAAAAGGATGACGTCCGTCACCGAAAGGATGATGGTTATTCTGATAAAGTTTCCCATTACTGAGAGTATAGTATCAAGGCTATCACCAAAAGGATGATAGTTGACTCATCAACTTCAAAGATCACCGTCACCAAAAGGATGAAGGTAAGATCCAACAACAAAACTTGTTATCACCAAAAGGATGATAATAAGTCAATTAACTTCAATGATTACCATCACCAACAGGATGAAGGTCAGTTACAAAACAAAACTTGTTATCACCAAAAGGATGATAATAAGTCGACAATCACCATCACCAAAAGGATGAAGGTATAGTTAAAAGACACAACTTGTTATCGCCAAAAGGACGATAATAAGTCACACAACGCAATTGATCACCATCACCAAAAGGATGAAGGTAAGATCAAACAACAAAACTTGTTATCACCAAAAGGATGATAATAAGTAGACAATCACCATCACCAAAAGGATGAAGGTATTATCAAACACCAAAGCTTGTTACCACCAAAAGGATGATAATAAGCACACAACGCAATTGATCACCATCACCAAAAGGATGAAGGTAAGATCAAGACAAAAACTTGTTATCACCAAAAGGATGATAATAAGTCAATAGTCACCATCACCAAAAGGATGAAGGTATTGTCAAACGACAAAACTTGTTACCACCAAAAGGATGGTAATAAGTTCACACGCAATTGATCACCATCACCAAAAGGATGAAGGTAGGATCGAGACACAGACTTGTTATCACCAAAAGGATGATAATAAGTCAACAATCACCATCACCAAAAGGATGAAGGTATTGTCAAACGACAAAACTTGTTACCACCAAAAGGATGATAATAAGCACACACGCAATTGATCGCCATCACCAAAAGGATGAAGGTAAAATCAAGACACAAACTTGTTATCGCCAAAAGGACGATAATAAGCACACAACGCAATTGATCACCATTACCAAAAGGATGAAGGTAAGATCAAGACACAAACTTGTTATCACCAAAAGGATGATAATAAGTCAACAATCCCCATCACCAAAAGGATGAAGGTAAGATCGACAACAGAACTTGTTACCACCAAAAGGATGATAATAAGTCAATAACCTTAAATATCACTGACACCAAAAGGATGACAGTAAGATCAAAACAAAACTCGTTATCACCAAAAGGATGATAATGAGCCCATAACTCAAATGGTCACCGTCACCAAAAGGATGAAAGTAAGACCAATCAACAAAACTTGTTATCACCAAAAGGATGATAATAAGTCAATAGTCACCATCACCAAAAGGATGAAGGTACTACAAACAACAGAACTCGTTATCACCAAAAGGATGATAATGAATCCACACTCACCATCACCAAAAGGATGAAGGTGAGATCATAACTTCGAAACTTGTTACCACCAAAAGGATGATAATAAGTTACAATAACTTCAAATATTGCTGACACCAAAAGGATGACAGTGGGGTTGGACTTTCCAAATGTCACCATCACCAAAAGGATGATAGCTTAAACCAAACTCCATAATCTCTATCACCAAAAGGATGATTTTTAGATTGAACTGGACGTCATCACCAAAAGGATGATGATTGAACCAGAATGACAAGGATTGCTTATCACCACAAGGATCGCCGACACCAAAAGGATGACGGTAGGCTGTAATTATTGCAGAGGTCCCCATTCACCAAAAGGATGAAGGTTGAACCAAAACTTCAAGGATCTTCGACACCAAAAGGATGGCAGTAAGATCACATATGTCAAGGATTTACCATTACCAAAAGGATAACGGTTATCGTAATCAGGGTGATGATTAATATTATTCCTCAATGGACTTTCACCAAAAGGATGATAGTGAGAAAAATATTGGAAAAATAAGGCTACTGTCAAAGTTCAGTAAACCTGATTTGCTGGGTAGTGTTGGAACATTACTGGGTAAGACTTGCTCAGGGTATCGACAACAAAAGGTTGCAGGACCAATATTCTCTGGGGAGATGTAGTTTCTGTCAACAAAAGGTTACAAGAGACAACTCATTGAGGAATGCTCAATGTGAAACAAGGTAAGTGTTTGGAGAAACATTGTTTGATTAAGCTGAGGATAACATCTTATCAACAAAAGGTGGAAGGATGTAACTCAATGGGGAACGCCAGATAATAGGGTAGGAACTTACTCAGAGAAGGTGACAATGACTCAACTGAGAATTGGCCTGGATGCCTACGACTACACCTTGGATTTTGATTTGTGCTATATGCATAAATGCCATGTATGCGTTATGTAATGAGGTGATGCATATGATGCATGTGATGCATGTTTGAATGCAAAGAATGATTAGTTTGTTTGGGATTGGCCCCCCTTTTCAAAGGCAGTGTGTTTTCTGGAAACCAATGTTGGTTGTATTTGTTTTATGTGGATGCCAGCGAGGTGGGCTTTGGTCTTTCTGGTAATTGTCAATGTAGATTGGACTGTTGATTGGTGAAAGGATCTGACTTCCCGACCCTCGGTAGTTGATGATGTGATGAACACGCAATAGATGCGGATACTCTTGGTGCCCCAAGTTTGATCTCTTGTTGTTATATTGTGTATTCATCTTTGAGAAGATCTCGACTTCTTCTTCCTGATGAGTTTGGTCAGCCTGTAACTGAGCACAGCGACGTGATCAACGCATGATGATTATGCTTTTGACGTGCTGCAAGGATTCTTGTCAAGATGTGACATTGTACTGGTATGAACTTTCGACATTTTGGCTGTGAATTCAAGCAGTCACTAATGTCTGACATAATTTGCTTGACTGACTTGAAGATATGAAGGGAATTTTGCCCCTTGCAACTTGTATTGCCCCTGTCTGTAGGGTGTTCAAAGGAATTCTCCTTGAAAAGAAACCTTAGGAGTGACTATCCCATGACATGGTCTGAGTCTGTTTTTCCCAGCTCCTGAATCTTGCAATGGTCTGCCCCTGATTAGCCTTTGAGGGACTTGCCCCAAATGGGTTGAGTACTGAAGTACTTTCCTCCCTGATCAACCGATGCTTGGAGATTTGTCTTATACTGACTACCTCTTCAGTCAACATGATCAAAAGATGCCATGCCCCTAATTCATAGGATGGTCTTGATTTGTGTCAACACCAACGATCCAGTGCCTCTTGAATTGCCCCTTGTTGGAATTTTCTTGATGTCAAGTACTGACCGACAGTTAAGAACTGTTATCCAAGAAATGGTGATGTTAATGCAACAGTTATGCAAGTTTTGAAAAACAATCATTCATTTGGAGTGTCGTGATAGTGTGTGGCGAGTGGATCATGAGTCCAAACGCGGTGCTGATTTAGCTAGCGTGTGAGTGATATAGTGAGAATGAAAATTAGCAAATCTTTGGGAGTCAGTTTACTCAACCTTGCTGTAGTATGCTTTCAGAATAAACCCTACTTCAATTAGGTCTTTTGAAGGTTGTAACGTGGCTTGGTTCATGGTTATTGAAACAAAAGGATATAAGGCTCAAAGTTTATTTTAACCCACCCCTTCTTCATGATGATCTCCAATCCTACGTTCAGTTAATTCATACACATTCGTCTTTTGCAGGTGTAAGGATAAAGATGGTAATTCAAGGTCTCTTGGAATGGCAGCCACCCTTTTTTGTTTTTTGGATTTCGGTGACCCTTTGATTTTGGTATGGTGGTCACTGAATCTTGTTTTGTTTTGTTGGAGACTTTAATTGTCTCTTTCGTTTTTTGTTTTGATCCCTAATTTTTGCATGGACCGCTTTGTTTGAAGCTTTAATCCATCGGGATTGCCCCTATTTTTGCCTAAGTCTCCTTTCAGGGTGTTGGACTTAGCGGGCTCTTTCTTTGACTTTTTTTGGAAATTGTGACTGCCAAGTCATTGGTCATTGAAGAACAATCGACATAAAATTTGGATTTGTATGGTTCCTTCAACACTTCGGGATTTGTGTGAAGAATATCATGTGGTTGATCCTCGTATGGGATATTTCATCTTGTAATTTGAACGTGTAGTCAAATCAACTGAATACTACCCTGCCCCAGGTTAAGCGTAAGGGTTTGTAGATCCGAAAGAAACTCCTACTTCTAGGCTCGAAGTGGTTGACTAGGGATTAACTCCTTATCTCTCCAGTGTTTGGGGATTTGAAACAATGCCTGTACATCATTAGCAGGATTTTATCCGAAAGCATATGATCAGCAGTTATGAGTATTTTGTTTTCGTCATCCTCCTTCCAACATTTACTAACAATAGTGTGATGGAGAAGGTGAAGTGAAGAAGTATGTGTTTGTGCTTTGCACATGTGATAGATGAGTGAATATGAAAGATTGATTCAGAGCATGCATAATCATCCCATTAATAAGACCAAATACAAATAACAATGTTTAAAGCATACAGTACTTAAACAATCAAGAGCAAATTACAAGAATGCAAAAATGGTAAAACTGGCATAATGATCGCCTTCATTCAAATGAACAAGCCTTCATCTTTGGGTTCTTCGGCGGAATTGCTCTGCTTGTTCAGGCCGGTGGGAAGCTTTACCTTCGAGCTTCACTCGACTCTGCATGCACTGGCATGGGGTTTGTTGCAACGTTTGGCCTCACTGGCGTGAATGTAAGTGCTTTACTGTCAATCAAATCTTGAACCTTGTGCTTGAAAGCCTTACAGTTCTCTATTGTGTGCCCTGGGGAACCCATGTGATACTCGCAGTGAGCATTGGCGTCGTAGCCTGGAGGATATGGTGGAGTTGCAGGTGTTATCTCCTTTAGAACAACCGATCCATCCTTTAGCAGGTAGGGAAGGATCTTGCTATATGACACTGGCAAAGGATCGAAATGTCTTTCTGGCCTCCTTGCCCTTTGCTGGTTAGGCTGACGTTGTGGAGCACGTTGCTGTTGATTTTGATGTGGCTGCTGGTAAGCCAGCTGTTGATATTGTTGGTGATATTGTTGTTGATATGGTTGCTGATATGGTGGCTGATACGGTGTTGGGATGACAGCGGCAACCTGATCGTATGGCGTATGAACATACGGAGGTGCCCTATATCCCCCTCCTCTCATTATGGCATTGGTCTGACCTTCTGGCTTCTTTGGGAGATTAGGATAAGGCTTCTTCATCCCACTTGAAGCATTAGCAGCACAAGGTAGTTTTCCCTTCTTGATTTGGCTCTCGATTCGTTCTCCCACGGAGACAACCTCAGCAAAAGTAGGGAAATTGGATCCTACCATTTTCTCCATGTATTGGGTATGCAGAGTTCCCATAAACATGTCAATTAATTCTTTATCAAGGAGAGGAGGTTGAACACGAGTTGCTAGCTCTCTCCAACGCTGTGCGTATTCCTTGAATGACTCATTGTTGCGTTGAGTCATGTCTTGCAGTTGTGTGCGATTGGGCGCTAGATTAGTGTTGTACTGATAATGCCTTAGGAAGGCTTCAGCGAGATCTCTCCATGATTGGACATGTCCTCTCTCCAGTTGCATGTACCACTCCAAGGATGCCCCACTGAGACTATCTTGGAAGTAATGAATCAGGAGTTGATCATTACTGATGTGGGCAGCCATCTTGCGACAGTAGGCTCTAAGGTGAGTTCTTGGGCAACTGATCCCTTTGTACTTGTCGAAGTCCGGGACTTTGAACTTTTGGGGAATCACGAGGCCTGGCACCAGACACATATCAACGGCGTCCAAACCGGGAGTAGTGTGAACCTCCAGGGACTTGAACTTTTCCTCCAAAGCATGGAGTCTATCAACAGCTGGGTCTGGGATACCTCCAACAACAGGTTTGGCGGGTTGTGGCATGAAGAAAGCATCATATGGATCTTCATCACCCATCATGGATCCATGGCGAGCAGATGTAGCAGAATGCTCATGAGGGTTTATATTGACCATTGGGATCGGAATAGGGATTGGTCCTCCTCTAGGCTGATTAGGGTTACCATCAAGGTCAATCACTCCAGGGATACTAAGTGATGGTGATCCAAACTGGGCAGTAACTTTCCTGGCTTCAGCGTTAGTCTCAGCATCCTTCTCCTTTTGGGCCAAGAGTAACATGGTTTCCAGCAAGCGATCCATCTTTGCCTGCATGGAATCAATGTCTGTTCTCATCGAAACTTGGTTGGCTTCATGTTGTTCGAGTGTCATCTTGTAATTGCGGCGTGTCTCGTACCGGTGTCGAGTAGTCAGCGTTACTGGACAAGGGGAGAATATGGTGTAAGTTTTTGTTTCTGGACAATGATATGCAATGCATGCTTATGATATGCAAATGCATGAAATTTTGCCATGATTTTCGCAGAGGAATACAGATACTTAAGTCATTCACACGTCAGGTACGTCAGGATAACAGGAAGAAGCACGGGTTTCTCTGATTACTAGAAATTCCCAAAGGTAGGTTCTAAAGTTATGTTTTCAAGGAAGGAACTTAGACTCACGGATCAAGTTCAAAACTTCCTCGCAATGGTGGGCTAGCCACATCGTGATGGGAATTCTGAAATGATCTAATCTAAGTGGGATTTTCGTATTGTACGCACAGGGTGTACACCCTTCGGTTCAATACTACACAATCACCAGTCATGAAAACAAAACCTGGGTTTAAGGCGAGGTCCCTAGAGTCACGGATCGTGTTTAGAACCTCCCCCACAATGATGGGCTAGCCATATTGTGATGGAAACTCCAAACAGATCTACTCTAGGTGGAGTCTTCGTATTGTCCCAATGAGGTGTACACCCCCCGGTTCAATACTACACAACTCTGGGTTCTAAGTTTTTTCTCGAAGCTCGGGTATGAAGCTTATCTCACAGCATACATCAGGCCCCATATTATAATATCAAAACATTACATACAAGTAACATAATAAAAATACAGATAAATAAGCACGGAAGATAAGAACATCTTCTAACAGTCACAACAAAATTAAACTAAGTTAGGCTAGACTCTCTCTTGCTTGGAGCAGGGTCCCCAGCAGAGTCGCCAGTCTGTCGCACCTCAAAAATGCGATCCCTCGCGATAGGACGCGGAAAAAATTGTTCGAAACAGAGTCGCCACCGAACTTTATTTATTCCAATGAAGGAATAGGAAAATATCGAGAAAACCTTTTAAAAAAATGGAATAATGGTCGTCGCAACCATATTTGGGTTTGGGAGTCGATTACGCAAGGGGAAGGTATTAGCACCCCTTACGTTCGTTGTACTCAACGGGAACCTCTTAGTCTGATTTTGCTATTTGACTGTTAATTGACTGTTTATCTGCTTGCTTCGAGTGATTAGAATTGATGGTAGATATGGATGAAGACCTCGGGAGGGGGAAATGGGAGGTTTTTTATTAGTGTGCTCGCGAAGATACAGCAATCTCCTGCCTACGTATCCTTATGGTGCAATAAGGAAATCAGAGCATTCGTAGTTCGGGCTACTACGAATATTTAGTGTGTTTTGTTTTGATGAACGACTGTGTAGGTCGGCGTTCTAAAGGCTAAACGCTGGCTTGTCTACTCTCGGGGGAGGCTCTAGCACTGGTTTGTTGGGCGCATTAGAAGGGATTGACAGTGTTCTTTTGAAAGGGTTTTGGTCACGCGGGGGTGACAAGTTGAATTGATGTGTTTGGGTGTTTTGGTTTGGTTTCGATCGCTCGGGGGCGAGAAGTTAGTTTGATTTGTTTGAGATGTTTTTGGAGAACGACGAAAGATTGAGCAATATGGTGTTCACCAATCGTCCAATTCTTTCGAGGAGTAATAAGGCGTCCGCCTTCTATTCCTTTTTCGTTCGAATTATTTTGAAAGTTTGTTTGTGGATGTTGAATATGCACGGTAGTGAGGCGTACGCCCCTACCTGCTTATCCAAAGAATAATGAGGCGTACGCCACCTATTCTCTTATCCAAGTTTATTTAGCGTGTTTTAGTCGGAAGTCGATAATTTGTGCAATATGGCGTTCGCCAATTATTCAAATAATCGAAAGATGGCGAGGCGTACGCCTCTCATCTTTTATCATCCGAAGTTTAAATTGTAAAAGATATGTTTGGATATCGTATTCGATTGCGTTTTAATTTGATGACGAAGATCCGAGCAATGTGGCGTACGCCAATTATTCGAATAATCGAAAGATAGTGAGGCGTACGCCCCCTATCCTTTTTTGCATCTGGAATTTAGGATTAAAAGGATTTAGAATTTATATTGATTTAGAAAATATTATGATTATGGTTTTGATTTGATGACGAAGATTCGAGCAATGTGGCGTTCGCCAATTATTCGAATAATCGAAAGATAGTGAGGCGCACGCCTCCTATCCTCTTTTCATCTGAAACATGGAATTAAAAGGATTTGGAATTTGTAGAAATGATTTGAAATATTTTGATTTGGAGTGTTATGGTTTGAATAATCTAAATTTGGAAATTAAATTTGATTTTGAGAAGTGATTGTGTGATTTAAGATTTAATCGGGTGACAAGTACTCGCGCAATATGGCGTACGCCAATTATTCAAGTGCTTGAGAAATAGTGAAGCGTACACTTACTATCTCCTTTTCATCCCAAGTTTATGTTTAAAAGAAAAAAAAACTTTAGAAGTTAAATGGTTTGGAAAACTGCTTGAATTCATGTTGATTGAATAAATGAATTTTATTTAGTGTATTATTTCATCTACTCGATTAATCAATAATCAAGTAGGTTTCATTGTAAGGAAGCCCAAGAGTAAGCTATGTGAGGTTGATGGCGATGCTAAGAGCAATCGACTTACAAGGGTGTTTGAAAGTGGGCTCGATGTTTAAATCGAGAATTGTATGATTTGTGCTTTTTGAAATTGGTTTTGATGGATAATGAATTGAAATGAAATTGAATTAAAAAGGATTATGAAATGGTGGTGGAAAAGAAAAACCTTTGATTATTATCAAAATTTACTTAATTTGTTTAATCGAATTAATTAAAACTAATTATCAAAATTATTTAATTATCTCAAATAATTAAGTTAACTAAGGTTAATTAATTAAAAAAACAATTAATCAAACAAAAATTCAACTAATAATATTTTTTATGAAAAAAACAAATTAGTAACAACTTTGACTTAAAAATTGAATCGGTGACAAATTGTGCTTAGGAACCGGTTTATACATGGCGGCAATTGGAACTCCGCATGAAATCGAAACACGGTGAAGAATGTGCAATTGATGTATTTGGAACTTGGGCGGCGTAACGGCATCGAATTACCGAATCCACAAATTAAAAATTGATTTAAGGATACAACATGACTAAACAGAAGCAACATAATATACATAATGTAAACCAAACGGATTATTTACATGTTTTGCAAATTACACTATACCATCAATTTTAAAGAAAATCTTACGACCGCTCAATGTTGCTGAAGTGAAAATCATAATGAAATGTTCATAGTAAAGCAACCTAAATCCATCTAAACACAAACGAAATATTACATCTTGCTAACATCATAACTTGGCCGAAATTAAAAGGCCATGAAATTAAAGAAAGAATTTAAATAGCAAATCATTTTTCCTTACAGAACTCAATCACAGCATAACCAGCCCCAACAACACAATTTCAACCCAGATTTGAACAATAAATTCGACAATCATAAACATAAAATCATGGACCATTGACTGATAGCTTAACCACAACAAACATAATATAATCGTTGACTGATAGCTTAACCACAACAACCATTGACTGATAGCTTAACCACACAATTTCCTGTTTTTTCTACTTAAACTGTACAGAAACTAATTAACCCAAAAGTTGGAATAAGCCTGTCAAGAAACTTCAAACTACGAATCATAACAACAGCCAGCAATTACTACACACAATACATCATTGGTTTAACTAAAAAAAATACAGAATGCTGTAAACCGGGAAAACTTTTGATGAGTTCAGATTATTACCAACATAAATGACGATAACCAAACCGCTGCTTTTGAGGTATGACGGAATTTGAACCGAAAATGGGTCGATTTGGAAGCAGGACCAAAAGAGTACCCCTCGTTTACATCCGAACAGCAGATTTTGTTGTTTGTTTGTCAGCGGCTTGCTCGAACTTCCTGCTAATCTCTTAAATCGACTTCGGCATCCAAAAGCTTCCTTAGTCAGATTTACCGCTACCAATACCGATTTCAAAACCCCACTTCAGTGGTCTTGACTCCAGATTGTGACGGCGAGGGTGGGTTTGTTGACGATTAAAGAGGGGTTTAGGGTTAGTAAAAAAACGGCGAGGGTTTTGTGGATTGTGTCGGCGGAGAGCGGGTTTGCGGTGGTCATGTTCGTCGGTGGTGAAGGGGGTTTCTTGTGGTGTTTTGGTGTTGATGAAGGTTGTTGCCGTTGAAGGGTTGCGGTGTAGGCGAGATGGAGGGTTGGAGGATGAATGGTGGTGGCGGAGGGTAAGGCTGACGGTGGTTGGATGGAGGTCGCGTGGAGGTGAGCGACGGAAGGTTAACGTTTGTGCAGAGTGAAGAGAGAGATTTTGTTCTCTGCTGAGTGTGAGAAGAAAATTGTGAGGTGAGGGAAGAGAGATTGATTTGTGAGGAAATTCGTGAGAGATTTAGGGAGATGAGTGTGTGTTTTGAGAGTGAACGAAGGTAAGGAATTTTCAGTAGAGGGAGTGAGGCGCGTGTGAGCTGTGTGGGAGTTCAGAGAAAATCTGTGAGTGGATTTCTTTTTGAGTGAGGAAAATGAATGGATATTTTTTGTCGTGAGTGAGCTGAGTGAGGGAGATATTTGAGAGATTTGCAACGTGGGTCTTTGTGTGATTTTTTTAGATTGGAGAGAGAATGAGGTGTGTGTGACCGTTGGGAGTGGAGAGAGATAGTGAGGGACAGGTGGAAGAGAGACATTAGAGTTTCTATTATTTTTTATTTCTTTTCTTGTAACCGTTAGAGGAGAGAGATGCTGGTGATTTTTTTTGTTTTTTTATGTGAAGAAGGAATCCAATGCACACAATATATATATTTATTAATACACTTGTTATTTATTTAAACAAAATAAAATCATAAGAGAAAAATCTAATTAATATTTGTTTTAAATAACTTTTAATCGTTTTATTTAAATAGCTATTAAAGATTATTGATCGATTAGAAATGGAAATTGAGTACAAATTTTGTTCATAAAAAATGAACCGGTCACACTAAAATTGTCAGCACAAAACCCATTATTTGAAAAATACACTGCTTCCTCAAATTTTAACGATTCAACCAATTTTTGGTATTCTCAAATAAATTCATTCTGACTGACATTTTAGGCATTATTTATGATGAAATGTATGTCATGCTGTGCATATGATGCAAGAAAAAATAAAAATGAAATCAATTCTATGAAAATTTAAATATGCCCGGACAAAATTGGGGTACGACAAGTGCCCCTATTTAATTATCTTGAATTAGAAGGTAAGAATGACAATGGTCATCATACATTCGTGGTGGAAGGTAATTAAATACGAAGGATCCAAATTTTGTCCTTTGAAATGTAATGGAGAGATGCAGATGAAAATGCAATGGATACCAAGGTAATAGGGGTAGAACGTCAAGTCAATGCCAACCCTCGAGTCGACACTCAAATCTTGCACAGGTTTTTTTTTTTTTTTTTAATGTAAAGACAAAACTGTACATGTTTTCTGGCACCAAAAGGATGACAGTCCAAATTAATGGTCATCACCAAAAGGATGATGGGAATTCAACATGATTTTCAGGATTGTCATCACCAAAAGGATGATGGATAAACCGAGCTTCAAAAGTAATCATCACCAAAAGGATGATGATTACAGTGGATACAACAAAGATCTCCATCACCAAAAGGATGATGGTAAGATCAACAACAAATCACGCTATCACCAAAAGGATGAAAGTCAGACGCAATTCAAAGATTTCCATCACCAAAAGGATGACGTCCGTCACCGAAAGGATGATGGTTATTCTGATAAAGTTTCCCATTACTGAGAGTATAGTATCAAGGCTTGATCGTGTGAATTCGCAAGTGCACGAATTACGTCAAAGTAATATAAAAGAATATCGATCCCATAGAGACCAATTGTCAATCTATCGGTTACTATCTCTACGGTGTTTATCTAAGGCGGTATAAAAGAGATATTGGGTTTGAAAAATAATGGTAAATAATAAATGCAGGTAAAGACAGGTTGAATGTAATTCACGTCAGTTAAGTGATGTTTCGATTGTCTAAATAGAACTACTTATGAGGTAATATTTTCTACTCTTGAAAAGAATCCATTTAACAGGAAATGTCGCTTTCGCGTATTCAGAACCGACTTTACCCTTAAATTAAGGCCTTTTATTGTCACTTATAAAAGGTGCGCAAAACGCTAAAGTAGTAAACCTATTTTTAAGAAATGAGACTCGTAAACTTAGTTGAAAAGTGATTTTTATTTGGAAAGTTTACCCAAGGAGTTTCTTGATTTTAAACCTATCAACGCGCCCGAAAACAATTTTAAAATAGTTTTTCCTTAAAGTGATAAAGATTCCTAGTTACTACGCCAGGGTGCTTTCGCACTCCTCGAATAGTTAAAACTAACCAAGTTTGTTTTAGAAAACTTAAGTTAAAAATCAAAACAACCTTTTAAGTATTTCTACAGATTTCAATATGTGAAACATTACTTTAACCGCGATCCTTACATTCTAACCTTTAAAAGATTTAGCCAGACATGGTAACACAAACGAACACAACGGTGTTAATCATGATGAAAAGTTTGTTTTAGAATGTGAGGCGTAGAGAGCGAGTAAAGTGCGTAAAGTAAATAAAGTAAAGCGAGTGCGGAAAATAAATAAAGTAAAGCGAGTGCGGAAAATAAATAAAGTAAAGCGAGTGCGAAAAATAAATAAAATAAAAGCGATGCGGGAAATAAATAAAGTAAAAGCGATGCGGGAAATAAATAAAGTAAAAGCGGGTGCGGAAAATAAATAAAGTAAAAGCGATGCGGGAAATAAATAAAATAAAAATGATGCGGGAAATAAATAAATAAACCGATAAATAAGAACCTGCTCCAAATGGAGGCTTTGATTCTGGTACAAAAATAAACCTCCGACTCCTGAAGCTACAGACGACAGAAACTTGAAGTGACCCAACTCAATCTCACAAAGGTGCGATAACCCCCCGATGTGACGGATTATCGCTATTACAAATGATAAATATATGCTTAGTGTTATAAAACTAAGTTGGATGCTAGAAAAATAAATGAAATGAGCTATTTATAGAGATTTTCAACAATTTGTAAAGACCATGGTGCCCTCCAACTTCCCCTTAGTGGGACTTAGTGGGAACGTGATTTCCAAAGGTGGCGCCCGCCATGTGTGTAAATGGGGTGGATCATGGGAACATGGCGGTTACCTCCTTGTTGAGGGTTGATGACTCATGGCTTCCCCTATAGCGGCCTCCATGTGCAACGCCATGTGTGTAATTTCGCCGAAAAGCCCTAATTTTAGGTCTTTTTGCTTCGTTTCTTCCAAAAGAGTCCGAAAGTGCTAAATATCTGAAAACAAGAGAAAAGAGAGCATAATACAAATAAAATGATAATAAAGTCCTAATAAACATGTGAAATCCGAGTCAAAAACACGATGTAATTTAGTGTGATCAGTATACATGGTTGAAGAGTAATGTACAACTCAATACAGTTGCAACCTGAATGTTCATGACTAACAAACATGTATTCAACATCTTCATCGTCTCGTACCTTAAGGGGGAAATACTTGTATTGACTATTCTAAAAAAATATTGGATTTTGATATGTGATCTTTGACACAATACCCGATCCTATACAGGATTGTATTCTTTTTTTCAAATGCAAGAAGATTGTATTTCTCTTGATCGTGAGTCTAATGGTATCGGTGTTTCGAAAACAAAAACCATATAGCTCAGACTCGTATGTTTCACCATTGTAGTGAACGTTGACACTGTATAATGATGAAGATGACATTGTGCAGATGAAAACTATTTTCTTACTGCAGATGAATGTGAGTGAAGTGTCTTAGATCTTGATAGTAAGATACTTAAATAGAGGAGTGAAGTGTCTCACATGCTAGCTAGTTCGAAGTGACGTGTCGCACATGCAAGCTACTCTGAAGTGACGTGTCGCACATGCAAGCTACTCTGAAATGATGTGTCAACCATGCAAGCTACTAAGAAGTGACATGTTCAACATGTAAGAGAGAGGACATCCACGTGTCAGACATGCAAACACACAAATGAATTGGCGCCCCCACTCATTCCTTGCACATGGGCGCCAATTCAAGTGGAGACACCTTGTCAAAGCATGCATTCAGACCTCGAAACCAAGCAATCAGACCTAGGTCTTGCATGCATGTCCCTATGGAGGCGCCAATTTGAATGGCGACCCCTCTTAAAGGTTGTACATGGTCGCCAATTCAAGTGGAGACACCATGCAAGCACAACTTTTCATGCTCCCATCCATTTGCCTATAAATATATCCACTCCATCAACACTTCTTCCACACCATTACTCTCACTACTTCTTCTACAATTTCATCTGCAACAACTTCTTGTAGTTTCATTTACACCAACCCCCCGACAAAATGTCTATCCTCACAATGGGCGAATCACGTAGAGGAACGGTTGCAAACATCGCAACATATGTATGTTTTTTCTTTTGTTAACTTTTTATCTTTCATCTTCACCAACCCCCTTTTATTTTAACATACCAACTTAGTCAAGTTTTTTGTTCTTTCTTTTATAGGATGTACCAAGGTTCCGGACTCGGGTCCACGAATATGTCCATATGGACCCGATGATACAACCTTATGTTGAACTCGCCGGTTTTGGTCATATAAGCAAGATTTTGTCTTGGTCCATAGATAACAAATTCATTATAGCTTTATGCGAAAGATGGAGATAAGAGACACACACATTTTGGTTCCCAACCGGTGAGTGTACCATGACGTTAGAAGACGTCTACATGCTTTTGGGACTACCCATTGAAGGTAAGGCTATTAATGGTAAAACCAACTATACAAATTCAATTTGCATGGATCTCTTGGAGACTAATTTGTTAGATGATAACGCAAGAGGTCAAGGTATACTACTTTCACGCCTTAAGTCGTACTATAATAGTTTATACTTAGATGAACATTCTACCGAAGATGCTCGAATAATAAAAACTAGGTGTTACATTATGCTGTTAATTGGCTCGTTTTTATTTCCCGAAGGTAGTGGTTCTAGCATGCATATTATGTATTTACCTTTACTTAGACATGTAGATAGAATAGGAAGTTACAGTTGGGGATCTGCTTGTCTAGCCTATCTCTATAGCTCCTTGTGCAAAAACTCACACAAAGACACATCTAGATTTTCTGGATGTGTTGTTTTGCTACAAGCATGGGGTTGGTCAAGACTACCATCCCTAGCACCCGTCAACAACAACCCTTTCACATTTCCGTATGCACAAAAGTAAGTTGTTTAAATTGCTATATCTTTACTTACTTCTTTAAAGATTATTACCTCTAACTAATATTTTTTGACTTTTTCGTGTAGATGGTCTGCACGTGGTATTGGTTGCAACAGATGTCCAAGACATTGTATTACTCAGTATCGCAACCTGTTGGATCACCTTCGACCGACAGATGTAAGGAAAATAGCTTAATTATTTCGTTATATTTTGTTAACTTCTTCTACCTTGACTATAATCCAATCTTCTTTTACATTTTAGTTTATTTGGCGTCCATACCTTAATTTGGATCATGACCATCAAGTCAACGCTGAAGACGCGGCCATATGCATTGCATGCACACCGATAATACGGTTCACAACTGTGGAGATACACAACAGTGATCGTGTGAAGCTGCAGTTCGGTATGCCCCAAAATATCCCAGATCCCCTAGCTAGCCTAGGAGAATGGTATTTGCGGAAAGTTAACGACCAATGGAACTTCAATCCATGGCAAAGCTTCACAAGATCGGAGTGTCGCAAATGGAAGCACCGTCATGACCATGTGTTAACTGACGCAGTCATGCCATTTGAAGAAAAACCAAGTCGTACTTATATGGCTTGGTACAAATCGGTTGATTTTCAGTTCATCGTCGAGGATACGTACTTGTACGACCCACGACAGATGACTTACACACCTGACACCTCAATATCAAACCCCCAACAACAGTGTCAGACCCGATACACACAACCTCATGTCCGTCAAACGTTCTGTTCAACCAACACACAAACATACAACCAAAACATTCCATACATCCAACCCCAATACCAAGAGCATACCCCATACCACCACCAACAAATTGACCATCAACTTGAGACTCAACATTTCTTCTCACCCACCCCATCACCCTACCAAAGTCGCCTAAGCCAGAACACCCAACGATCATTCAACACCAACCGCCCCTCCTCCTACCGTAGCCAAGAAGCCCAAACCTCACAAAACAAAAACATCCAAAAACCCTATCTCTACCAAACACCCCAACAACCTTTCCAACCTTTCCTTGACGCATCGTTCACACCCATGTCTCCCTTCAACCGTCTCGGTCACCCATCAATGAGTCAACCACATCCCAACTTCTTTGGCACGGGTCATGAGCTCAGCTACGGCGGTACACCATCGATGCATACTGAAGACTATGCCGACTTGTCTGACTACCTCAACAGACCTTCTCCTGTAGTTGGTAGTGACGCTCCTGGCCCCTCAGATGCTCAAACACCGGTACCTAATCATCGACGTGGGTTAGGGCCACGGGTTAGGGTAGCTAGAGGATACGAGACCGAAGGTCGGTTAGGTGATCCCGGTCATCACCATTAGGTTTCTTTGTGTAAACGGCAAATTTTATTAATATCAATTGGTCCTATATCAAATTTATCTATCACGTATACCATTTACAAAAAAAAAATAGCATTTTACACTGAGGCTCCAATTGAATTGGCGCCTCCTCTTAAGCCCTACACAGGGGCACCAATTGGATTGGCTAGGGCACCTGCCCTAACCAATCCAATTAGCGTCTCCATTCAATTTTTAAGAGGAGTCTCCAATTCAATTGGCGACTCCTCCTAAAAGTGGGGTAGTTTGGGATTTTTTTTGAAACCATGGGTATTTTGGGAAATTCCTTGAAAAAGTGGGTTATTTTCGTAAAAAATTCCAAAACAATTTGTCCTTACTTAAGTATATCTTAATAACATTTTTCTATAAATGATTCTAACCCTACTATTTTAACTTTTTAAATATATATATATATATATATATATATATATATTATATATTATATATATTATATATATATATAATATATATAATATATATATATATATATATATATATATATATATATTATATATATATATATATATATTCACAATAAATTAATAAGATATATGATATACATAATTTTGTTGAAACTAATTTATATAATTTTTTTTATTAAAATAAAAAATATGTATTTGTACACTATCGTCAACTGACGCATCCTTTATATATTGTATACTGATATCAATTGGATTGACGTCTTATTTGTATTGAAAAATTTATTTATTAAAAATAAGTTAATTTGAGAAGTACGTGAAAAAATAAATTATTTTAAATATTTATTTAAAAAATAGATTATTTAAATAAAAATTTCTAATTTTTATGTTGCGATTTTTACACTATATAATTAATAATATAGCAACTTTTTAAGATACCTTTTAGGTATGATAAAATAGATTGGATCCCCCGGTCATTTTGGGACCGTTTATTTTAGTTTTAAAAAAATAATTATTTTTCTGTATTTTTAAAAAATAAAGTATAAATGTATTTTTCAAAATATTAAAAAGATTTAATTTTTTTTAAAATTGAAAGATTAATTTTAATCTTCTATAACATAACTATACATTATTAAAAATCAAAATATAATAAAAAATCACAATTTTTTAAAAATATTTCCAAAATGATTTTTATAGAAAAACCATTTGATATAGTTTTAAATTCAGATGTTTTTTTTGGTTTGAAATTTTAATATTTGTTGAATTGTAATTCTTGTGTCGAAGTAGGTTGCTCGACAGAGCAAGGAAATGTCGAACCACCTAGTGCGTTGAGTTGTGTTGGTGTGTCGAAGTGTCGAAGCATGTTGCATCACACAGGATTTCGATTTAGGCCTATTTTAATAGTGTTAGCTATTTTGGGCTTTTATAGTTTTGGGCTTTGACTTGAGGTCCAAGTTAACCTAAATCTATACATAGAGGGAGTAACTCTTATTTTTGTAATAAAGGTGAATAGAGTATTCATAACACATTGTATTCACAGTATTTTGCAGTTGCAAAGTGAATAATAAGTTTTTCACAGTTTGTGGGCAGAGAGAAACTCTGCAGAATTTTATTACTCTTCTCCTTCATCGTTCTTTACTTTCTTTCTCCATTGTTGTTCTCTTTCCGTTGTTATTGTGTGGGTGGTAACAATCTTGTTCATCAAGATTGATTGAAATTCTTCATAGGTTTTGGGGAATTTTCAACATCTGGTATCAAGAACTCCGGTTTAATCGATTTGTGGGAAGAAAATCACCATGGCAACGAATCATCCAAACAGGCATTTTCCAGCAAATCTTCCGATTCTCAAGAACAACAATTATGAGAATTGGTGCAAGCGGATAAAGGTTGTGTTCTGTTATCAAGATCTTTGGGATCTTGTGAAGGACGGAGTAGCAGCGCTTGCAGAAGCCGCGGCGGATCAAGAAAAGGCTACACATAAAGAATTGAAGAAGAAAGATTATAAAGCTCTCTTTATAATCCATCAATGTGTTGATGCAGATAACTTTGAAAAGGTTAGTGATGCAGAGTCAATGAAAGAAGCATGGGAAATTCTGGAGAAATCGTTTAGAGGCGCAGAGAAGTTGAAAGAGGTGAGGTTACAAACTCACAAAAGAATGTATGAATTGCTTCAGATAGAAGACAATGAAAGCATAACTAATTTTTTTACCAAGGTTACGAAACTGGTGAATCAAATCAAGGTATGTGGAGAAGTGTTGACATCAAGATCTGTTGTTGGAAAGATATTGAGGTTGTTGGCTCCAAAGTTCGACCACGTGGTAGTAGCCATAAAAGAGTCAAAAGATTTGTCAAAACTGACAAAGGAAGAGCTTCAAGGGATGCTTGAATCTCATGAACAAAGAATGGCTGAAAGAGCTGCAGGAAAGTCGAAGAGTGATATGGCTTTGCAGGTTCAATCAGCAAAAGAAAGAAAAGGTAAAGGTAACTGGAATGGAAACAAAGGTAGAGGAGGTCACAATAATTCGACTGGTCGAAATCAGCAAAAAGGAAACTGGTCAAATCAGAGAAAACCCTGGAACCAAGGCAACCAAAGAGGTGGTGTTGTAGGTAGAGGAAAAGGTGGTGGTTAAAAGCCAGACAAGAGTCACATTCAGTGTTACAATTGTCAAAGGTATGGTCACTATTCTAGTGATTGTCTAGAAAAGCAGAAGAATCAAGAAACTTATGCAAAGCTGGAGAAACATGAAGAAGAAGAGACGTTGCTGATGGTTACAACAAGAGAAGAAGAGAGAGTCAAGGACCAGTGGTACTTGGACTCAGGATGCTCATCACACATGTCTGGAAGAAAAGATTGGTTTGTCAATATAAAGCCCTCAATGAAGAACATGGTGAAATTTGCAAACGAGAACACTCTAGCAGCTGAAGGTGTTAGCGATGTTCTGATTATGAGGAAAGATGGCAAGAGGTCAGTAATTTCAAATGTGTTATACATACCAGGCATGAAGAGTAATTTGCTTAGCATAGGGCAGTTGGTCAAAAAGAACTACAAGGTGTAGATCAAAGACAAGGTGATGAGAGTTTTTGACTCAAATGGAAGGTTGATCTTGAAGGCTACAATGTCTCAGAATTGAACCTTCAAGATTAAGCTTAATGTGATGGAGCATAAGTGCCTTGCAACAACAGCCAACAGAGATGAATGGATATGGAATTACAGACTTGGCCATCTTAATTTCAAAGACATCATAGATTTGAAGAGAAGAAATATGGTTTCAGGATTACCAGGAATCGACACTCCAAACGAAGTGTGTGAAGAATGTGTGCAGGAAAAGCAGCATTAGAACAACTTCAGTAAGGATGCAGGAAGCAGATCGAAGGCAATCCTTGAAGTCATATACTCTGATGTATGTGGTCCTCTCCAGGTGGATTCGATTGGAGGTAACAAATACTTTGTTACATTCATAGATGATTTTAGTCGAAAACTGTGGTCTTGCCTGATCCAGAAGAAAAGTGAAGTGATCGAGTTATTTGCCAAGTTTAAATCTATGATCGAAAGACAGAGCGGTCGAAAGATCAAGATTTTGAGAACTGATGGTGGTGGAGAATATGTGTCAAAAGATTTTGATGCATTATGTGTGAAAGAAGGGATTGTGCATGAGGTGGTGCCACCCTACACTCCACAACAGAATAGAGTCGCAAAAAGGAAGAATAAAACCATTATGAATATGGTTAGAAGTATGTTGAAAGGCAAGCATCTACCCAAAGAATTATGGGGAGAAGCTATGTCGACTGCGACATACATCCTGAACAGATGTCCAACGAAGAAGCTAGAAGGAATCACGATAAGAGAATGTTGGTTTGGTGTCAAGCCTAGCTTGAGTCATCTGAGGGTGTTTGGATCTATATCACATAGACATGTGCCATATCAGTTGAGAAGAAAACTTGATGACAAGTCGAGTCAGATGATCCTGATAGAATATCATTCGACTGGAGGATACAAGTTGTTCGACCCAGTGAATAAGCAAGTGGTGATCAGTAGGGACGTGATCATAGAATAGCTTAGAGAATGGATTTGGACTGAGAATGTCAAGAAAGATTCAGTGAGAATCTTTTATGATGAACCAGCTAGTGAAGTCGAAAGAGAAGTTTACAGGAAGAAGTCAGAGGTGAAGCAAGCACAAGCATACCTCAAAGAACAAGACACATGCCTGCAAGGTTGCAAGAATGTGTGATTACATCAGTTGATGTGGCTATGAAGAAGGTGAGTTGATACACTATGCTTTCTATGCAAATATCGAACCTGTCAATGCAGCTGAGGCATTGAAAGATTCGAAGTGGATGAAAGCAATGGACGAAGAGCTGAAGTCAATCGAAGTCAACAACACTTGGTCACTTGTAGAATTGCCCCAAAACAAGAAGGCAATCAATGTGAAGTGGGTATATAAGGTGAAATTGAATCCCAAAGGAGAAGTGACTCCACACAAGGCGAGACTTGTGGCGAAAGGATTTCTTCAAAAAGAAGGAATCGACTTCGATGAGGTTTTTGCATATGTTGCTATGATCAAAACAATCAGGTTGGTTGTTGGTCTAACAAACATGAAAAACTGGCAGATGTGTCAGATGGATGTGAAATGTGCATTCCTTAATGGCCCCTTAGAAGAAGAAGTTTATATTGCACAACCAGCTGGGTTTGTGAAACATGGCGAAGAAAGAAAAGTGTACAGGATGCATAAAGCCTTGTACGGACTTAAACAAGCTCCAAGAGCTTAGAACAAGAAGATAGATGGATTTTTAAGGGAGAAGGGATTTGTGAAGTGCACAAGTGAACATGGAGTATATGTAAGAATAAGTAAGAATGAATTCCTTATAGTATGTCTCTATGCCGATGACCTGTTGATAACAGGTAGCTGCAAGAAGGAGATCGAAGACTTCAAAGGTGATCTCAACAAGGAATTCAAAATGTCAGATTTGGGTGACATTTCTTATTTCATTGGCATCGAATTCAACAAGAGTGGTAGAGGTTTGATGATGCACCAAAGAAGGTATGCAAGCGAAATACTCAAGAGATTTGAGATGCAAGATTGCAACCCAACTTCGACTCCAACTGAGCCCATATTACAACTGTCGAAAAATTCATATGAAGATGATGTCGATCCAACCCAATATAGAAGACTTATTGGGTCACTTCGATACCTTTATAGAAGACTTATTGTCTTTGATGAATTCATGAACTTCTTTTTTGTTTCTTTATGTATTACATTTTTTTAGAGGATAAAACTTACATATTTAAATAATAATTTCCATACTTTTTAGAATATTTTTTCACCTTAAATTCTATATTATTTTTGGTACACTTTTATATTGTTTTTGTGAAAAAATTAATAAATATTTTGTTTAAAAGCATTGACGGCTGACCCGTCATAAAATAAGGGTGAGGTAATATTTTCAACCATGCACATCTCATTTAGACAAAATACAATGGTTTGAAAAAATTAAGATATTTTTTTAAAAATAAATGAAATAATTAAAAAATTAGATAAGATATACTTAACAACAAATTATTTTGAAAATCAAAGTTTAATTTTTAAATGGAATTTTTTTTACTGCACTTTACTTAATTTTCGGTCATAAAAGAAATCACTCTTTAATGGTAAAAGTTATGAATATTTATTTATATTTATTATTACAAATAAAGTAATTATATATTATATATTAAATATATAAAAAAAAAAGTATATTTGTAAAAGATCCACTAAAAGTGTATCAAAGTTTCTTAAGGATAGGTGATGCGAAATGTCTCCCTAACAAGTCTTAATCGTTCATTCATTGAAAATGCATCCATTGTCTAATTTCGTCGTTCATTGTCTATATCACATGTCCACTTATAAAAATGTAGGGAGTGATGTGTATCTATCCAGAAATGGTACTAGAGAGGATGTGAAGAAGATATATTCATCTTTCTTAGCTTGTTTTTACGAAGATAAAAGGTTACCCTAAGAAGAAAGATCAAAGAAAAAAAGATTGAATCAATTATCTTTCTTAGCTGTTGAATTATAAGCAAATGTTTAAATCAATGCATAGTTATAGATATAAGATGCTCAACAATTAATCTTTAATATATGCATTGTTTCAAAATTGCATTTTAAAAAGAAATCTTTATCTTTCTCATAAAACATGTTTAATGAGCATTTTTTTATGAGAAAAAATTTGCCCCAAAGGTTGAATGGGCATGTTAAAGTACTTAAGTTTTGTGAGTTCAATCTTTGAGTATGTCTTTTTTAACTTAGAAATATTTCAACATTTTTATTGTGTCAATCGATTGTCTTGAGGCAACAATCGATTGTCAAAACTTACTACACTCACTCCCAAGCGCTTATTTTTGAAATATAATTGAAGCATAATTGAAGCAATCGATTAATTCATCAAATCAATTGATTGGTTGTTTCAACTTTGGCCTAATATAATCGATTGTATGTTCCATGAAATTGATTGTAAGGGATGTGCAATCGATTGTCATCTATTCACTACAACATTTTGACTCTACAACATCGCAACAAAACCGTTGCAAAAACTTATAAATCCGTTGCCTTTCTCTATTAGAACGGTTTTCAGACCGTGTCAAACTAAGGCGTTGCTCTAACCTATTGCAACGGCTATTGTGTCTAATGACAACACCCCGTACATAACCATTTTTTAGTATACCTTAGAGAACGGCTTCCAATAGCAACAGTTGTACTTCGTTCTCATATTAAAACCGTTGACTTTCTGGTGTTTTGGAGAACGACTTTTTCATTTGATATAACAACAGTTCGTAGCTGTTGTTCATTGAAACCGTTCTAGTAGATCCATATCTAAATTTCTTCTTCAAAAGCTATTGCAACGATTTTATACTACGACAATACTTTATAACCGTTGTAACAAATGATTTTTTTTAATGTGAAATCATTTTGTTTTATAAACCTGATAATTATTCATAAATTTTTTATACATAGCAATATTCATATACAAATTTTAAAATGATCTTTCAATTTATATATATATATATATATATATATATATATATATATATATATATATATATATATATATATATATATATATATATATATATATATATAATATATATATAATGTCAATCATGATTTATAATCAACAAAATATCTTCAATATACATTTCATATTGTCAATCATTGTTCATAATGAAAATAACATCTTTAACCTATAAAAGTAAACTTAAACATCTACATCTACATCTCCATATCTACGTCTCTTCATCATCGAATGACTGAAAATCTTCATTGATATTATCATTCATGATCTGCAAAATAAAAGTAATAAAATGAAAATAAGATTATTATAAAGCTCTAAAACTATAATGTAAAGCATAAGACAATTCAATCTTAATTACTTGATCATTAGTTGGAGCATGTGTTGATGCAGAAGAACGTAAGACACTGTTAGCATCAGTTGCAGGAGCTGATATCAGAGCTACGAGAGCCTCTATATTCAACTCTGAGGTGTTTTGTTTCAAAATGGTCTTAAGAAGCAGTTGCATTTTTCTTTCCATTTCTTCCTTATCTTGAATACATTTCTCCTCCATTTCTTGTATCTTATCATTAAATTGTCTAACCTCATCCGCATGCTCTTTTTTTAGTTTGGCAATTTCTTCATTTCTTTTTAAGAGAGTCGGTGTTGTGGTTCTTCCATGGCAACGCATTCTTCCAGGTTTTTGTTTGCCAAATACACTTTCAAAAGCTTCTGAAGAAGGTTGTCCATGATTTTCAATCAAGTCTTGAAGCTTTATCTAGCATATACATAATATAGTAGTAGTGAATGAAATGCAAAGAACAAGACAAAACAATCAAAATATCACAACTTTAAGAAATAAAAAAGCTTACTCTTAGATTAATTAAAAGATTAAGACATGATTAATTAATCAAAATACCACGGAGGATAAATCGGATTTTTTCTAGGTATGATTAATTAAAAGACTAACAAAAAAAATTGTTGAGAAAAAGGAATGATTGATTATTATTAGTAGGATGAAATTTTTGGATTCTTTCATGAAAACTCATTAGAACTTTTTGTTGTTAATCTACATGGTTTCAGTTTTCACAGCTAGTAAATGAACATAATAACTATATAAAAACAAGTGTGAAAAGGTTGTACTCATCGGTTACTTGTGAATATTCATGTGTTGATTTAGCTAGACTCCTTGTTGTTTTGAATATATACATGTGTTGCTCTAATGAATTTTCTGCAATTAATAGTGGCAACAAGATGATTATTAAACTCCTAGAAGAAACAAATTCCTCTCAATTACCTGAATTCCCTGACCATTCTCAAGAGATTAAAGATATCACATTTGACTACTTCATTCCCCTTCCTATGTTGCAGCGGATTCTTATTTATTACAGATCAAAAGCATTACTACAAGTGTCTTATTCACATATTTACATATTCCAACCTTAAACCTATTATTTCTAACCTGAACTATTGTTTTTCACATGTAACTAATATAACACAAGGTTATGCACAACAACTCTTAACAATAATAATAACATTTAACAACAGTAACTTACTATTGCATGGTTAGTTTCTTGATCCAACTCCTTTCCTTTTCTACTTTGTCGAGTAGCAATGAACATTTCAGCCTGCGTTGGAGGTTCTTTATCTTCATTACTTTCACGCTAAACCAAGTAAAACAAGATTATGAGAATATTAATACAATAATATAATTTAATATTCAATGAGAATAATTTAAAAAATAATACCATTTTTTCTCTTATAACAGCAAAGGCTTTATTCCCCACTCGATGTCTCCATTTTAGTTGAGCTATATTTTTGGCATTTTGATGACTGACTTCCTACATTCATTCGTGTTTATTGTGAAGTGTGTATCATGATGATGGACAACAGTTATACGTACAAGTTCAATCAAGCTTTTATGGATATTCAAAAGTCACATAGTAGTAAGATGTTATGACTAAAGTCCGTAAGAATGCATGCTTCTTAAACCATTCAACAAAATCTAAACCTTGACTCATTTCTTTGCTCCACCCCTTTCTCTTATTGGGATTTTTATTTTCATGCTCACTACAATTAAAACTACACTGTTAAAGTTATTGTAAAACAATTCTTTTATGCAATTGAAACCTACAAGTATATTCATTTACCGTATAAATTTTTGGACATCTTCATGATTGAATAAGATGTAACGATGGGCTAAACTCCTTGATTTGCAATCCAAAGAAATTGCTTCACCCTTTCTCTTTCCTCCAATAGGATGACCAACGTTGAGACAAGAGCTTGAACTTTCACGTTCATGAGGATCACATATATCACTATTCCTTGTTATTCTAGTGAATCTTGTTTCAACACCACTATAAAAATACCTAGAGCAAAATGTCAAGCATTCTTCAACCAAATAACCCTCAGCAATAGAACCTTCAGGGCGACTTTTATTACGAACATAACCCTTCAATTGTCCTAGATATCTTTCTGGAAAATACATCCACCGAAATTGAACAGGTCCTCCCATTCTCACCTCATTCACTAAATGTATTGGCAAATGAACCATTATATCAAAGAAACTCGGGGGGGGGGGGGGGGGGGGGAATTGTCTTGAATTGGCAAAGTGTCTCTACAATCTCAGATTGCAAGATATCCAAATCTGCCACCTCAATCACCTTCTGACACAAACAACGAAAAAATGAACAAAGATGAATTAATGGGTGTGCAACCTGGTTTGACATTGTACTTCTCACAGCCACTTGAAGCAAGTAATGCAACATGAAATGTGCACCATGGCTCTTGTATCCGCTAACTTTCTTTTCAGTAAGTTGAACACACCTTGAAATGTTTGAAGCACAACCATCTGGTATTTTTGCATTTTTCAATACAGAACAAAAAGTAGTTTTCTCCTTTGCAGTCATGGAAAAGCATGCTTTTGCAAACACTGACTTTTTTCCTTGATCTACCTCTTTGGGGTGAAGTTTCTTTTTAATACCCATCTCTTTCAAGTCTAAACATGCATTTTTATGATCTTTTGTCTTTCCTGGGATATCCAATAAAGTCCCAATTATACTATCAAATATGTTTTTCTCTATATGCATCACATCAAGGTTGTGGCGTAAAGTATTATGCTTCCAATATGGTAACTAAAAAAATATTGATTTTTTCTTCCATGGACCATTATTACTTTTCTTTTGCAACCTGCCAAAATCATTGTTGACGTCCTTTAGTTTATTTGAGATTTGTTCCCAAGTTAACAACTCTGGTGGTGGCCTATTTCTATGCTCCCATTAAAATTCCTAACATTCGACCTATATTTATGATCCTCGGGCAAAAAAACACGATGATCCATATAACACATTTTTTTACTATTATTCAAATATATTGAATTAGTGTTATAATTACAACAAGGACATGCTAGTTTCCCTTTTGTACTCCACCCACTCAATATAGCATACCCAGGAAAGTCACTAATAGTCCATAAGAGAGATGCCCGCATTTGGAAAGTTTGATTTAGTGATGCATCATATGTTTCTACACCCAAATCCCATAACACTTTCAATTCTTCTATCAATGGTTGAAGGTACACATCAATGTTATTCCCAGGTGAACGTGGTCCAGGGATTAATAAAGACAACATAGAATACTCAGCCTTCATGCACCACCAAGGTAGAAAGTTATATGGTATTAATACCATATGCCAAGTACTATGAGACAAATTCATGGTTCTAAATGGATTAAATCCGTCACTGGCCAACCCAAGTCTTATATTACGCGGCTCATCAGCAAATTCAGAATGACATTTATCAAATTCTTTCCATGCTTCTCCGTCTGCAGGATGCCTCAACTTCCCATCTTTCGAACGTTCTTCATCATGCCACCTTAATGAGCTAGCAGTCTTTGAACACATAAACAATCTTTGAAGTCTTGGAATCAAGGGAAAGTGCCTCAAAACTTTCAAAGGAACTTTATGAGACTTATGACTTTTTTCAACTTTATCATCTCCTTTTACATCTTCATTCCACCGTGGAGCACCACAAACATGGCAAGAAGTATCATTCTCATGATTTTTCCAATATATCATGAAATCATTAGGGCAAGCATCGATCTTCTTATAATCCAACCCTAAGTCCCTTATCATACCTTTGGTTTTGCTGAACGTATCAGGGATGTTCAATGAAGGCATAGCTTCTCTCAACAACTCTAAGAGAGAATTGAATGATATGTTGCTCCAACCATAAATACATTTCAATAAATAAAGACGGATGGTGAACGACAATTTAGAGAAGTTTTTACAACCCGGATACAAATCTTGTTTGGCTTCTTCGACTAGATTATAGAACTTTTTTGCATCTTCATTGAGGCCTACATTTACTTCATTTTCTTCTTGTACAACATCTCTAAATATTTCATGTAATAGTCCATAAATATCGTCGATTTGATTCTCTTCATGATTCATATAATTATCATTAAGATCACAGGGTTTTAGTTTCTTCTCACCATGTTGAACCAAACATCATATCCTTTTTGAAATCCAATTGTGATTAAATGATTTCGTACTTCATTCCTTGTAAGACAATTGGTATTGTAACAATTCGCACAAGGACACAAAATCTCTTTCCCTCGGGGATTTCCTTTGGTGTATGCATAATCTAGAAAAAAATCAAGACCATTATGATACTCTTTACTCGCAGGGTTTTCCTTTTTCCATTCCTTATCCACCAGGCTTATGAGGAGACTATCATATATGTATAAAAAATTATAAGCAAGACAGGGAAGCAAACAATGGATGGGTAATATAAAACAATTGGTGGCCCCTGTTATGAACTGAGTTAGTCTTTTGTGCTGAAAGTGAAAAATCCTACTTTTAGATGGAAAATTTTAATAGTCAGAATATTGCATTTGCAACTCTGGTGTATGTGTTGGTGCCTATGCCTTGTTAATCCTTTATAGGTGGGTCTACTCATTTGTGATGGTGGGGGCAAGTATCTATTACCCTATTTGACATGGCCTTTACAAGTAAATATAAACACATACACATTTTCAAAGATATTTATTAGAAAGTATTAACTTATTCTCATACTCAACACATATTAGAAGATATGAGTATTATACAAGATGTTATTGGTGAAACGGTAATCAAATAAATCATTATAAGAAGAAGCTTCACCTTTCTTTTTATAACTGAATCCTCAAGTGAATTTCTTGTGAACAGTTGGGCCACTTCACCTCTAGATCATAACTTTCTCCGTCGAAGTTGTGATTCCCGATATCCTAAGGCCTCCAGCTTCAACTTCAGAAACCAAAAACAAGAAAGCTTGTGAGGTTATATCATTGCAAAGTGTTACGGAATATGAATGGTCAAGTAAAGAATATCTAGATACTAGAATTATAACTAATATCTATATACAAAATGAAGCTTTAGTGAAAATTACCTTTAAATCTGAGACAAAATTATAAAATTATTTCTTTGGCAATTAGTTCCATTTGATGTCTTATATCCTAAAATTGAGAAGTGAATCCTTTACTAATATTATATGAAGTCTAAAAGGATAATAAAGAGAGTATAAAACATAAGCACTAGTATATCATACATACTTAACCAACCACATAGTTATAATTAGTGTTCTAAAGTTTAAACAAGTGAAGATGAAAGACACAAGAGATACAACACAGATAAATTAAAAATTAGAACATTCTAATGAGTCCAAAAGATACCACACAGTACATACCCTTAATGAAGATGAAAGACACAAAAGATACCATACAGATAATATAAAAATTAGCATATTCTAATAAGTCCAAAACTAAAATCAACATTCCAAAATTCAGCAAAATAAAACTACAACCAATATTCTAATGAGGTCAAAATTCAATAAACTAAAATTCAGCAAGTAAAACTACAATCAATATTCTAACTAGTCCTAATTCATCAAATAAAATTCAGCAAAGTAAAATTAGTTAATGAAACACGCGCCGGAACTTGTGTCTGGGCATGAAAGCCCATGAACCTCACTGCATTATCGAACAGAACAATCCAATGGGACATAACTAGTCGATGAGTTGGGAGAGAAAGTTATGGCAGAATAATCGGTACAGCCGAAGGAAGGGACAAAAGCCTCGTCAGTACTTGTGTTAAGAACCATGAAGAGGATTTGGCCCGATATTCCGATTCTGACACGAAAAACATAGCTGCCAATGTTAAAAGCATGGCCCGAAGCGATAGGAGATTAAGAGACAGTTTTTTGGGCTACTAATGTGGATAAGTATTCAAGCTGGATCTCTGGAGGCCATGCTTATGACTCTGTTATCCCATGAATATGTTTTTGATGGGTTTCATGAGAATTACTTTTAGATTACAGTTAATGTTCATGGTTGATTTAGGGTAGTTAAACTAGTTTGCATGCGTGGAATAGCTCGTGGCTCTTATATATACGCGATACGAAAAGTGATGGTAGAGTAAATTACAATAACATATTTTATGTTGGAATCAAAGGTATCATCCACCATATATATACGATTCAAAAAAACAAAGCCAATTTAACATTAAAAAAAACTAATTTATCAAAACAGATTGAACATACAGTGCAGGAAGAGGATTAAAAATTCACTCATTCAACAAGTAACAAGAACTAGACATTTACATCAGATTCATGAATATCAAGCAACCAGTCCAACAAATTTCATAAATAGATGTAAATACAAACTTGGTATAATATCAGTTGGGCAAAAAGAGTTGTAGCTTCAGTGTGTAGGGTATGAACTTCTGTTGATACTTCGGATCTCCGATCAATGCCGGTAACGTTATCTACGACGAATCGAGTAAATTATAAAAGTATAATCATAATCAAATCTAAGTAAAACCAAACAAAAACCTGAGAGAAGATGAAAGAGAGATTGTAAGGAATCACTTACTGAGGCGACGAATTATACACAACTTGAAAATGAAAAAAAATCCTCTTCACCGTCGAGAGACTAACTTCAAACCTTTGTTTGTGACGATTTCATGAAACCCTTGATTGACCTAATTCGTGAAGTACTTAGTTTTGGAAAACTCTTGATAAATCTTAAAACCCTAAATTTGTATAAGCAAGTTGAAGGGTTTGAGAAGAAGAAGAGGAGAAAGGTTACGGTTAGGGAATGGGTGAAGAATCATTCACAAAAGAAGCAGAAGCGGTATGATGATTTTGGGAGGGAAGTATAGCGCCAAAATTTTCAGAATTGGGAACGGCAATTTGTTTAACACTTATGATATAAGAAGCGAAAAAATTTGTTTTAATGATATGTGTATGATCCCATGGTTCGATCCAGTCATGTGACATTCTCACAAATAAATTTTTTTATCCGTACATAGAAGAACGGTCTCTCATAATTAAAAATTTATTAAGATAATTAAAAATTATTTAAGAACGGCGTTAACCCGTTGTTAATAAGAGTCGTTCTCATTGTCATCTATCGGAACAGTTTCCAACTGTTGCATAAAAGTTCCAAAAAATATATCCACTACCGCAACGGAATATGAAATTTGTTGTCTATTACACTCTATGAGAACGGTCTTTTTACCTTCCCAATATTAGGCGTTTTGGTAGACTAAAAATGTTGTAGTGATTTTTCTTTGAAAAATTCTAAAACAATGCAATTCCTTTTCATGACACTTTTTCATGAAACACAAATCATTGCATAATTATTCTGATTATTTAAATTGTCATGATTTTTAAAGGGTTTCTTTATGACTATAAATTGCAGAATTATTTATATTGCATGAGACCTTCTTCATGAACATTTTTTATTTTTATTTTTCAAATGTCTGTAACATTTTAACAGAAAACTTTTTCTGCATAATTTTCAAATGATATGTGAAAAAGTCTTGAACACTTAAATGTTTATATTCTATTGACTTGTTCATTGAAGGAGAAGAATAAACTTTAATAAATCAGAAAAGTAGTTTAATATCATCTTCATCATAATTGCTGTAGAGTTTGTTTATAATATATTTCATACAAATTATTGTATATTTCACCATTGTTGTGGTTGTCGCAAATAGGAAAGATTGTTTTTCTATTTGTTTGAAAAGTCCTTTGAATCGGGGTGATTCAAAGTCCACCATTGTTGTTGGTGTTTTGGGAAATCAAGGAAGTAGTTTACTTCTTTGTTATTGTCAGAAGATTGTATGAGAAGTCTTGGCATGAGGCTTGTACAAAGATCTAACAATAGTGAAATCTCTGACAGGGTGTGAGGGGACTAGATGTACATATTTGCTGATAAGGAGAACAAGTATAATTCTTTGTGTTCATTTACTTTATTGCATTTATTTTTCTGCATATGACTTCTATATCTTAAACTAGAAAAATAAATTCATCACTTTATTACTCATAAAACCAGTAAAAGTAAACCCTAAATTTCTTTAATAGAAAGTTTGCTACTTTCTCTCTAAAAATCAATAAACCTAATTCACCCCGTATTAGGTTGTGCACTCTAATACTTACAGAGGAAGTCAAAAAAGGGAAAAACACGTTGTCAAGAGTAATATGGAAAGTAATTACCCATCCCCCACACTTTTGAGGAAAAAGAATGTTATTGTTTTCTTGGAACCTAAGATCCATACCCAAAAGGTCTCCATAAATATCTCAATTGTAGAGTTGTAAATCATCTTATATATTCACTCTAAAAAGATCATATACAAAACTTCTCATCATTCTTGTCTGAACTTACTCTAACACCACAATAACCTCAAAATCCTCTGACAACCATACAGCATAAAGGTTAATCACCTATTATACTTTTAGCAAGTACAATATATATTAAAATTATTAAATTCAAATGTCAATAAGATGTCTTTGAATATCAATTCAATTGGTAGTTGTGTAGGAATACCAAGTATGAAAAAAGTTAAAATACTATGGTTTAAACTCTTTAATAAGATATACTAAGGACAAATTATTTTGAAAATCTAAATTCAAATTTTAAATGGAGTTATTTTTGACCTGACTTTACTTAACTTCGGTCGTAAAAGAAATAACTTTTTAATGATAAAAGTTAATAATATTTAATTATATCTATAACTAAAAGATAAAGTAATGACATGTTACATATTAAAATATATATAAAAAAATGTGAAGTCAAAAGAGAAGTAGTAACACTACCTTATTCACAAATATATTAAATACTTGAATCATTTAGTTTATATTTTATTTTTGAAAAATAATTAATAAAAATGTTTTTTTTGGATAATATTATTGACCTAGTGATCAATACATAGTCAAATAAACATTTATGTATGTGAGAGAGGAAATACTTTGACCCGGACAATTTGAAATTCTGTCAAACATGTGATGTCAACTAAACCTCTAAATTATAACAATGAGGAAAATTACCAATAACATTAAAGTTTAATTAATTGCTTCACGATAAACAATTTAGGTCTCTTATAATTAAAAGCTTAATATATGTTTGTTCTTATGTGAGAGTTACCAGATATACTTAACATCAAAGTTTTTAAATAATAAAAAAATTAAAGAGCAATTGATTATTTAAAGCCAAAGGTCTAATACAAATTATAGGAAAAATAGAGTAATAAGAAATAGAAAAAAAATATCAAATTGTTACTCTTCAAAGAGAGAGTCATGTTGATTTCAATTCCATTGTTTGTTTTTTTTTGAAACCTTTTCTTATTTACTAAGCAAAAGGAAACTGAAGAGAGCGATGAAGAAATGGTTATCGCTAGTAATGATGACGAAGAAAATCTAATGAATGTTCAAAGCCATACTAAAACTGAGTATAAAGAATGCAGAAAGAATCACGCTTTCAAAATTGGATGCTACGCCATTGATGGTTGTTGCGAGTTTTTGCCGGCAGGAACTGAAGGTACTGTCGAATTTTTCAAATGTGCTGCTTGTGGCTGTCATAGAAATTTTCACCGTAAAGAAACTATTGTTGTTACTGTAGAGCAGGCTTTATCCCCTCTTAACATCAACCGTTTTCCTCAACCGACTCCCATTTCAACCGTTTTTCAAACTTCGACTGGTTACGTTCATGTTAATGGGCCGCCGAGGGGAGCCATTATTTATCCTGCTTTGCCTTCTGCCGTTGTGCATGGTAGAGAGCACTTGTCGAGGGAGAAGATTGAAGATAATGTTTGTGTTGTTGAATCCATCAATGGTGACGGAGAAGGATCGTCAAACTCAAAGAAGAGGTTCAGGACTAAATTTACTCATGAACAAAGAAAAAAGATGTTTGATTTTGCAGTGAAATCGGGTTGGAAGATTCCTAAGAAAGATGAGAATCTTGTGGAGGAATTTTGTAATGAAATTGGGGTGAAATGTCAAATTTTGAAGGTCTGGATGAATAATAACAAATACACCCTAGGGGAAAGGCACTAAATAATAATAATAATAATAATAATAATAATAATAATAATAATAATAATAATAATAATAATAATAATAATAATAATAATAATAATAATAAATATGATTTTATGTTCTTATTTCAATATTTTCTATTGTTTTTGAAGATTTACTAACTATAAAAGTATTTTATCTAGGGATGTTAGGATTACCTATGTAATTGTTTCTTCATTTGAAATGTGAGGCTATGGGGAAATGTTTTCTTTTTCATTTTTCATGTTTCATTTGGAAAAAATAATATTAATGAATTATGTTTTAAGTTAGTCATTGTGTTAAAAAAATTTATATTTATTTTTTATTTAGAATTTGCAGTTCTTTTTAATTAGTGTTTGATCAATATTGATGTGTGTGAGGATGATATCAGGGATTATGTATTTATAGCTTAATTTTGTGTATGATGAAATTATACACAAAATTAATATGAATTGCACAAAATATGCTTGTTTTTTAAGACTTTTTTTATATATAAAAAACAAGTTTTAATTTCTCCATACCATACTTTATGTGTTTTTTTTCTTTATATGTCTAAGATTTTTGGGGTTTTGCTTTCTTGATCTTAGGTGCAAAGTTAGAGAATGTTTAGACTTTTAGTTCTATGGTTGCTTTGGTCTTCTCCTTTATGAATTTTAGTTTTTAAGAGTTTATTATTTCTATTAAATTTATTGGTTTTACGAATTTTTTATTAAAAAATTATCTATTTGTTAATATTATATGATATTTTTCAACTTTATTTATGTGTATTTAAACTTTTTTTGAATGGTCAATACAAATAAATAATCTCTATTGTGTTGCACAAGTTACCAGACTTTTTATTATGACCCTGATAAATTATGAATATTTATTCAAATTGTCATGATACGATGAGATAAAGTAACATGTAGTCAACTTTCAATGTGTAACATGTAAGTTATTCTTTTATTGTCATCAAATAAAATTTTAACTATAAATTGTTGAAAAAAATGTAAGTATATAAATTATTTTAAAAAAATCAAGTCAAAAATAGAGTTTTATAAATGTTTATATAGAATATAAATGTTTATATAGAATGATACCATTATCTTACAAAATGGTTTTGTGGAGAAGTGGTAGCTTAAACTCCAAATTTTACCATGATATCACAAATCTATTAATTTGGGTCATCCAACATTTATATATGCATCAAGCCAAATAGCTACGAGTCTAAGAAAATATATTGAAAAAATCAAGTATCATATATTGACTATCCGGGTCATCAACCATTCACATATATGCACCAAGTCATTAGTGTTGGATGTATGTGTATTAGAAAAAACTCAAATCTCACAATAATTGAAAATAGAGCCTAATAAAAGTTTATATATATTGACACATATCATTTTACAAGTCAATTTCATAGAAATGAGTTAGATCATTGGAATATAAGCATGGTCTTTGATAAAACATTATGGTGAAAATTTATCAGTATAGGTCAACCTTATTTAGTGAGAAAAGATTTGACTATTGTTGTTGTAAGTTACACGAAACTCTAATTTTATCATAAATTCTTAAAAAATAAAAAATAAAAAATATAATTTATTAAATTGAAATGAGAATAAATTAATTTAAAATAAAAATAATAATGGTTGACTCTATGTGATTTAATTTTATTGGCATTATGTCACCTTAAAAAAATTATCCATTAAATATCAATAGATAACTTATACCTCATTATGTTTATTATTTGAAGAACTTGAATTTTTATTAATACTTTTTAAATTATGCATTTGGTTAATAATTCTCAAGAAATATTAATGTCAAACATTGAAAGTTAGTCAAGCATTGCTCTCGAATATGATTTCATTATCTTTAAAGTGATTGTATTAAGTAAGAAAATTTGTCTCTCGATGTGATGTGAGTTTCTTAACTAATCTAAAAAAAGTTAAGTACGGTGTGTGAGGGTGTTGAACTACTAAATTAAAATATGCATAAAAAGTAAAGTAAAATAAAGATATAGAATATATAAAATAGCTTGATTGATTGAATGTCCCAAATAATTTACTATTCGTGATATTTATAGAGGAACTATCCTATTAACCGTAGAATCGTAAAGTATATAAATTGTGTCTCATCCAACTATTTATGTGGGTAATGTATGAGTGTTCTCGGAATACATAGAGCCCCACAAAAAAAATTGATGTATTCTATTTATCTATTTGTTTTGTTGATCTTATCCCTAATGTGCTTATACCGTTGTGGCATAATCTTCCCCCTCTTCGGTTAATAGCGTTATTAGTATGGAACATGGTCATACTGTTTAATTGTCTAATTCTACTGTGTTTTGACTGATTCGAAGGTATTGACCCCATGATAACCTCTAGTAGATTTGAGAAAGATTCAATTAATTCAGTTTTGGTTGTGGTCATACACATCTGCCCCTACCTTGGCTAGATAAAAATTCTCTTATTTATTAATTGCATGTATTGCCGATTTTGACTAACATGTAGTTTATCTTTAGGTGTAAACAAATGCATCACTATGTTACATTATTGATGAACTCTGAGTCGTAAGATGATGCAGTGTAACAAAAAATAATCGTACATAAAAAGGATTGTCATTGCACCATAGGACCAAAATCTAGCCATTAGAAACGTTGTCTCCACCGACAAAAGGGCAACAAACTAATATGCTTGACTTTTTCAACAATCACCTAGATCTACTAAACTTCTCAAGTGATTAATCTTCCTAAATCTTTGGACCCTCCTTATAAATAACTTCACTCAATATACAATCTCCTTACATTGTACAATTTACCCATAGTTTCCTTACTCTTTTGAAAATAACAAAATCTCCTTCAAAGAAAGTCTTCATCTAATTCTCAAAATTGTGAACACCATTATGGTGATAATGACACCCTATAGACTCCACTTCATAGGAACCCATTAAATCCACAGATGTATCCTATGAATAAAAAGCACATATTTAACTCAATGTTATGATCCTAATCCATGATTATTTAACCTTATGTCCTTTTCTTTTCTACTGTAGGTGATGACACCATATTTCTTGTGTCTTTTATGTTCCCTAATGTCTATTTAAACTTCCTAATTTCTAAGATATGGTTATCCATTAAGTTGAAATCAAATCATTTTAAAACTTTTTCTTAACCAACAACTAGAAACCTCACCTGGCTAGCTTGAATGGAGAAATCTAAAGGTTAAGATTGAAAAAAATTGGAGAATATTTAACAATATCTAATGGTTTTGTGAGCGCATTAATTTTGTTATGGAACATTTCTTTATACTTCATGTTTACTAGTTTGTAAATGTTAACATTTTTCCTTTCTCTGGATATGATCATATATGTCCTTTTCTTAATGTAGAAGTCAATCTGGTTTGTCTATTATTAGGATCGAGGCTCCATCAAACCATGATGCTTTGATTATCCAATTGTAGGGGGGAGAGAGAGAGACAGAGAGAGAGAGAGAGGGAGAGAGAGAGATGTATGTTAGATTCATAGTGGTTCAACTATCGTCCTTGCTAACCTTAATCCATCTCCAATGGTTTTCCATTGAATTTTTTTGATCTTCCACTATATTTTGTGACAAATTTACACGAGTTTTAATACATTCAATATGTTCAAATAATGATTAAAATATAAAAATATTATATATGGATCCCTTGATTTGAACATAATATTTGAATAGAATTCTTGCGAGATCTTTATGTGAACTCATCGCGAATCTTTCAGCCCTAAAAATATTGCTTCAAAGTCTATGTTCTGCATCGATCTATCCTCGACTCTACCGATATCTTAAACGTTGCTCAATTTGAAGATCAGGAAGAAATCCCACCTTGTTTGTAGGCTTTCACACATCACTACCAAAGTGAACCTGGAGAGAAGAACATCCTTCTTTTTCTGTTGTACTTGTCAAAACCAGACACAACACCACACACCTTGCGAACCTTTGAAATCTTAAATAAATCATTAAAGAAATGTTAAATCAATAAATGAATCTCCTCAACAATCATAAATCTCCAAAGCTGGGATTTAGATCCACATGATAATGGAAAAGAATGAGGAAAAATATGAAATATTTCATTTGCAAGCACTCAAGAAAGATTTAAAAACCTTTAGAAGATGAGAGAAAAAATGGTTTGTGATTTTTCAAAATCAATAGTGGAAATGTGTGTCTTTTCTAACATTGTGAAGGTTTTGAGAGAAAATGATATTTATATATGGTAAAGATATAGTATAAAAATGAGTGAAAATTGGTGTATGATTCAAGTTAAAAGCAAGAGGTATGATTGGAGTCAGAAGACAAAGTGATTTGATTCAAGGAGCAAAAACTATATGAAACCCATTCATGTGATTAGAGTCACAAGAACTGTGATTCGAGTCACATGATTCAAATTAGATAAACTGGTGATTCAAATTAGAGTTACAGAAGCAACCAGGTGAATTTTTGGTTCAGTGTGATTCAAAACAAGCATTCATGTGATTTGAATCAGAGTGGTGTGATTCAAATCAGAAGTTCCTATAATTTGACTCATGAAAATTGGAAATGCATTACAGTCTGGTTCGATTCATACAATCAGTATAATTCGAATCACACTGGAAGAATCTCAACTTTACAATTTTTTGAAGGATTTGGAGATTCTATTATAGTCATGACTTGAACCATTCTCAAATATAGTTATTGATACAAAAATTCAATAAATTAACTTTAATCATATTGCTTAAGCTATAATCACACAATTTAATTTATAAATGCTAAAATACGGATCTAAAAATCAAACAAGAAGTGCACAATCGATGAGGGTACTCAATATCGAAAAACCAAAACCAAAAACTTAATAGACATGTAATCAAAACTCTTAACCCATGAGGCAAAGACGTGAAACATGCATCTCCGTATTCAACGAATTTGAATGGAAAAGCAAAGGGAAAGACATTAAGACCATGAGCGGTCTCTTTTGGTTTCTTATTAAGTGCCTAAAATGAGTAAAATTCCCTAGTATAATCAAGGAAATTATAAACTTATTTTTCCAGAAATAACATAAAACACCCATAATTTTGGTATGTATTAGAAGTAATAGTGTTTAAGTTAAGTATAGCTACTATTATGTCATTCCCAACACTATGTAAGAAAAAGACCAAAAGTTTTCCATATGAATCAATTAATTTCTAGGCAAGCAAAATTAAAAAACATGAGCTTACAAAATGGTGATAGTTGTCATTACGTGATTTTTACTAGCAAATTCTGATGCAATTAGAAGAATAATGGACAAAGGTGTTGCAGCGGGAAAAATTAAAGAGTGACCATCATATTTTATTCATTCTTAAGGAATATGAGAAATAATGATAAAACCTTAAAGAAAAAGGATAAGACAGTCATCATAATCGAATATGGGTTCGGGAGTCAGTTAAGTGAGGGGAAGGTGTGAGGCACCCCTCACCTCCGTTGTACTCAACGGGAACCTCCTATAGCTTAGGGTTAAGTGTGTTTGCTAATTGATGTTTGCATATTAATTATTTCTACATGCGTTTAATTACTTGATATTTAAAAAAAAATTAAAGAGGGAAAATGTTAGTTTTAGGTTAGGGGACTCGCCTTGGATTCGCAACCTTATGCCTACATATTTCTCATCGTGTGGCAATAAGATTGATTATGGATGGTTTATGGTTGAAGGTTAAAGGAATATGTGATGATGAATTTGAAGATTGTTTGAATAAAGATTTGTTGAAGTTTGATTTTGAAGGTTTGTGTGGAGATTGTTAATAGTGGTTTTAGGACTTCTTGGGTTATGCATGCATTTCTGAACCATCTTAGGCCTCTTCTGAACCTTACACTTCTAGAAGAGCTTCAAACATAAGACCAACTTCTAGTTTAACAATTTCTGAACCTATGACTGATGAGATACTAACTTTTGAAGGTCCAGCATCAGGATGTTCTTCAGAAACCTGAAAATCTACAACACTTTCAACAGGCTCTGACGTGTCATGACCATGTCCTTTTTCATCAAATCTTACATGTATAGACTCTTCAAGCATCTCAGTTTCAGATTTATACACTTTGTATGACTTGGAACGACCAGAGTATCCTAAGAAGATACCCTTTTAAGCCTTAGCATCAAATTTCTTTAAATAGAATTTGTTGTTCATAATGTGACAGGTACATCTAAACTGATAAAAGTAAGATATGCTTGACTTTCTTCCTTTTAACAGTTCATGTGATGTTTTGTTCAAAATTGGTCGGATATAGATTATATTCTAAACATAACAAGAAGTATTAATAGCTTCTGGCCACAAGTATTTTGGAAGATGATTCTCATGAATCATTGTTCTAGCCATTTCTTGTAGTGATCTGTTCTTTCTTTCTACAATGCCATTTTTTGTGTGGATTTCTATGAGAAGAGAACTCATGTATAATTCCATGTTTATCACAAAAGATCTAAAAAGGCTCGTTTTCAAATTCACCACCCATGATCACTTCTGACTTTTAAATTTTTTAGTTCTTTTTCAGATTGAACTTTTGTGCAGAAGATGTTGAATACTTTATATGATTCATCTTTAGATATGAGTAATTTAACCCAAGTCCATCTAATGTAATCATAAATAATGACCTATCCATATTTCTTACCATTGATTGAAGCAATCCCAACAGGACCAAATAAATCAATGTGATGTAGTTCTAAAGGTCTAGAGGTTGAGATAATGTTCTTAGATTTGAAAGAGGTTTTGTTAATTTTTTCTATTTGACATGCTCCACAAAGAGCATCTGAGTGATAATCAAGATCTGGCAATCCCTTGACAAGTTTTAGATTTCTAAGTTTGGAGATCAACCTCCAGTTATCATGACCTAATTTTTTGTGCCAGACCCATTTTCATCACTGGAGGACATAAGAAAAACAACCTTTTGGTCAGTCAATTCAGAGATATTAATTTTATACACATTTCCCTTCCTCTTTCCCTTGAACATAATGGACTTATCAGACTCATTGATGATAGAACATAAGTTCTTATCAAACAAAACTTTATAACCACTGCCGCATAATTGACTTATGCTCATGTGGTTATGTTTAAGTCCACTCACCAGCCAAAAATTATTTATAGAGATAAGAGAGTTACCAATAGTACCCGTTCCAACAATATTCCCTTTTTGTCCTCCTCAAAATCCCACACTGCCTTCCTCCTCCTTTTTGGAACATAAGCTTTTCCCCCATCATATGACATGAGTAGCCACTGTCCAGGTACGAATATAGAAAATTTGAGCACTTAAACACAAATGTCAAGACTGATGTTCCAACACACAACACAATGTCAAGACAGATGTTAAGACGTCATCTGCTGACAGAAACACCTTTACCAAAATAGTAATTATGCCAAATTAAATTGCAGAAGATAAAAGACACAATCAATTGTTAGCCTAGTTTGGTGCAACGCCACCTACATCTGGGGGCTGCCAAGCTAGGAAGGAAATCTACTAATAGTATTAGTTCAAAGCCTAAACAACCCTGGTTTACAACTTATCGCCTAATCATTACCCATTCAATTTCTACCTAGAACCCTACTAGATATGAGAGTCCTCCTCTCACTTCCAATCACCGTAGTGATATCCTAAGTCACAAACCAGTGACAATAACCCAAAACAGAAGATTACACTTCCAATAAACAATACTTGGTTTTGCTTAAAAGCTTCAACCAAGAACAATACTCAACTATTTGCTTAAAATCTCATGAGTGAGAATAATAACTTCATATACAATCAAGTATAATCAGTCAACCTTTATGCATCAAAAGATACACGAGGGACGTACAAACAAACACTAAAACCTAAGGAACTCTCAAAACCCTAAACCCTTATTTGTGCACACGGTTTCTTCAATATGAATTGCTTGAAAATTTAAGTTTAGGCAGTCCTTATAAATAGACTCTTACAGTATGGGCTTGGACTCTTGAAATCAGATCCAGTATTCTTTTGTAAATTAGCTGCAAGATCTTCTCCACAATAATAGGAACAAATCTATAATATTTCCTAAAAAGTCTCATAAGATCCTTTTTATGACATCAAATCAAATTTGCATTGTTCCTAAAACATCATTGATTTGTTGTGCATATAGGAGGACTAGAATCATCCAAAATCTCATATTTTAAAATCAAATCTTCAAGGATTCACACTTGCAGACCTGTACAAATGTACTAGTGTAAGATGTCAGGACATTAGTCTGCAAGGAACATAAGCAACACCTGTTGCACAGTTGATCAATATGTCATGACACCTTGTTCAACATTAGGTTGTGTTACATATTCTCCTAAATGAAACATGTTTTACCAAAATGGTTTCCAATCATAAAACTACAAACCTAACAAATATTGATTCTTGGTTTCTCCGCTTAGGCATATCTGTAGAAAAAACAACTTAAGATTTAGGTACTTATACTCTTATGGGTCTTTTATTGTTAAGTTCTTACATGTTTTTAAAAAAAAAATCTTTGAGTCTTATTATGATAGGAAGGTTTATACTCATTCCAGAATTTTAGTTTATAAAAGTTTTGTCTAGAATGAATTTTGACATCTACTGTAACACCCCGAATATTTTGGATTAATTTAAATATTATTTTAATAAGATTATTGGAAGGAAAAAGGAATTATTAAATAATATTGGGAAATATTATTATTGATGTTATTTATTTTAATATTAATTAAATAAATAAAATAAATGGAATATGAAGAGTGGAAGGGTAAAAGTGGAATTGGATATAAGAGGCCAAAGTGAGAACTCAGAAGTTTTGTCACGTATTTTGCCTCAGAGTCAGAGAAAGAGAGGAACCGCTGAAGAGAAAGAGAAGGAAGAGGAAAAGGCCAAAGATTGCTCAGAGCTTCCTTCAATCCAAAGAGGTAAGGGGTCTGAACCTTATTAAATGATCATATGCGAGCAAATTCATGATATATGTTGGATTGTTGATGAATTTGGGGATTTTAGGGAGATTGGGAAAGTTGGGGTTTTGATGGAAATTCTCCGATCTGTGAGTCTGGTTGAGTTATAGGCATTATAATCGAAGTATGTTGTGTATATATGACTGTTAAATGTTGAGATTGGGTTGTTAGCCGTGGGGTATGAATTATAGCGAGTAGAGAAGCAAAGCTGCGTTGGGTTCTGTAGCAGAGGGCTTCTGTTCGCGCGCGATTCGCGGCGCGAAGCCCAGTTCGCGGCGCGAACTGGGCAGAATCCAGAGGAGTTCTGTAACGCACCGTTCGCGGCGCGAACCCTGCTGCGCGGCGCGAACTGTGCTGTGCAGAAGTTGATGTTGGTGAGTTTTTGAGTGCGTTGAGTTGCGAGACTCTTAATAAGTCGCTGTAATTGTATTATAACAATTAATAGTGATTATAGGATGGTGTATGAGGTGTTTATGATGATGAGATGTTGAATTTACGTGTTTAGTTATAAATGTGTTATGTAACGATATGATATTGCTGTAATGTTGTTGTTGTTTTGAGTTGTATGTCATGCTATTAATGATGATGATAACATGACTATATGATGCTGTTGTTGCTATGTTGATAATGATGCATGTTTGGTGTGCATGCATTCATGAAAGGCCGATGCCTAGTGATGAACGGACTGAGTTCCAATGATGATGTTGACTCCGGGCTTGTTGAGAGGCTTGGTTCCTTGCGGGGAACTCGGATTCTATGGTGGTGAATCTGGGAGTGGTGATCCTGTAGTGGTCACAAAATGGGTATACCGAGTCGTGTTGAGTCATGCATGGGTGTGTGCATTGCATTTGATATGTTGTTTTGCTGATGTTCATGAGTATGTTGATTATGATGATTATGATGAGCTGTGTTGGCATAGGGGGAATATATTATGTTTATATTTCTGTCGTTATATTATTATTTAATAATGTAATTCTCACCCCTTCTGCATGTGTTTATGTTCATCTATGATGAGCAATGTGCAGATAAAGAGGAGTAGCTATTGTTGAGGTTTGAAGAATAAGTGTAGAGTTATTCTACAGAGTCGAGTCAAATGCTCTGGTCATGTGACACCGGGGTTATGGGATTCGATAGAGAATTGATTATTATTACGTTGTTTATGATGACTATTATGTTGAGATGTTTGTTGAGACGATAATGAAACATTATTATGAATTGTTATATGTTGAAAGATTATAATTGTGTTGTTGTCCGCTGCGAAGTTTTTATTTTAATAAATAATATGTTTTATGTTGTGATATGATAAAAGTGTTATGTTGTAAGAAATGTAAACTCTTCTACATGTTGTACTCTGATAATCTATTTAATTATGTCGTTTGGGGTAGAAGGGTGTTACATTAGTGGTATCAGAGCATGGTCAGTCCAGTCGAGTCATAATGTGATGTTTTCCCTGTTGGTCGATTAGTGTAAATGACACTGTCGATATTTAACGGTTGTGGTTGTGTTGTGTAGAGTATGGCTGGAGAAAATGACTGTGCGATTGCTGAGGCTTTGGCTGCTATAGCGCAGGCTATGCAGGCGCAGCAGAATCCGCCGGTCGACGAGTTTAAGAATTTGGGAAGGTTTCTGAAGAATAACCCTCCTACATTCAAGGGGCGCTATGATCCAGATGGTGCTCAGATTTGGCTGAGGGAAATTGAGAAGATCTTCCGGGTGATGACGTGTACTGAAGCACAGAAAGTGCAGTTTGGTACGCATATGTTATCTGAAGAGGCTGAAAACTGGTGGGATAACACTCGCCAGAGAATTTCAGTACCAGGTGCTGAGATGACTTGGGAAAGGTTCAAGACGGTCTTTCTGGAGAAATATTTTCCTGCTGATGTGCGATGTAAGAAGGAGATGGAATTTCTAGAACTGAAACAGGGTAACATGTCTGTTGCTGATTACGCTTCGAAGTTTGAGGAGCTGGTGCAGTATTGTCCTCATTATAATGATGCTGGTGCTGAGGGATCCAAGTGTGTCAAGTTTGAGAACGGGTTGCGTCCCGAGATCAAACAAGGCATTGGTTACCAGGAGATTCGTAGGTTTCCTACACTGGTTAATAAGTGCAGGATATTTGAGGAAGATAGCAAGGCTAGGACTGCCCATTACAAGAGTCTTAGTGAGAAGAAGAATAAGGATCGTGGTGGTCCTTATGCATCTCCGAATGGTAAAGGTAAGCAGAAAGTGGTAGATGAGAAGAAGCCAAGTGGGGGAGGATCTCTCATAGCTGGTAAATGTTTCAAGTGTGGCGAGCCAGGCCACCGTGCTGACAGCTGTACCAAGAAAGTGCTGAGATGTTTCCGATGCGGTCAGGCTGGTCATAGAGTTACTGAATGTAAGGATGCTGGTCCGACGTGTTTTAATTGTGGCGAGAAAGGCCATATCAGTTCGCAGTGCTCGAAACCAAAGAAGGCGGCTACTGCAGCTCATACTACTGGTAGGGTGTTTGCTCTGAGTGGGGCTGAAGCTCCTAAAGAAGATAATCTGATTAAAGGTACTTGCTTGATTAATAATGTTGAATTGCTTGCTATTGTTGACACTGGTGCTACCCATTCGTTTATTTCGTATGAGTGTGCGACCAGGATTGGTGTGATTATGTCGTCCCTAGGCGGAAGTATGGTGATAGATACTCCTGCTAATGGTTCTGTGAAGACTTCTGTTGTCTGTCGAGGTTGTCATTTGACGATCTTTGAGAGAGAGTTCGTGGTTGATTTGGTGTGCTTACCCTTGCACCAAATTGACATTATTCTGGGAATGAATTGGCTAGAATTCTACGGCGTGTTTATCAACTGCTATAGGAAGACGGTGCGGTTTTCTGAAGTTGGTGAGAATGATGAGGCAAGATTTCTATCTGCTAGGCAGGTGGGGGATTTTGTGAAAGATGAAGCTCAGGTATTCGCTTTATTTGCGTCTCTGCAAGCGGATAAGAAAGTAGTGAGTGTAGATTTGCCTGTTGTCTGTGAATTTCAGGATGTGTTTCCGGAGGATGTAAGTGATTTACCTCCAGAACGTGAAGTCGAATTTGCCATTGACTTAGTACCAGGTACGAGTCCAGTGTCGATGTCTCCTTATAGAATGTCGGCAACTGAATTAGTTGAACTGAAGAAGCAACTTGAGGAATTGCTGGAGAAGAAGTTTGTGCGTCCAAGTGTTTCTCCTTGGGGTGCACCAGTATTGTTAGTGAAGAAGAAAGAAGGTACGATGAGGTTGTGTGTCGATTATCGGCAGTTGAATAAAGTGACTATCAAGAATCGGTATCCATTGCCGAGGATTGATGATTTGATGGACCAGTTGGTTGGAGCTCATGTTTTCAGTAAGATTGATTTGCGGTCGGGTTATCATCAGATTCGAGTGAAGTCAGGGGATATTGCGAAGACTGCTTTCCGTACGAGGTATGGTCATTATGAATACACTGTGATGCCGTTCGGTGTGTCTAATGCTCCAGGTGTGTTTATGGAATATATGAATCGTATATTTCATCCGTACCTTGATAATTTTGTTGTGGTGTTCATAGATGATATATTGATATATTCTAAGACGGAAGAAGAGCATGCAGGACATCTGAGAATTGTTCTGCAGGTGTTAAGAGAAAAGAAATTATATGCAAAGTTATCTAAATGTGAGTTCTGGTTGAAGGAAGTGAGTTTCCTTGGCCATGTGATTTTGGGTGGTGGGATTTCTGTTGATCCTGCTAAAGTTGATGCTGTATTACAGTGGGAGACTCCGAAGTCTGCTACTGAGATACGCAGTTTTCTGGGGTTAGCTGGTTATTATCGCAGATTTATTGAAGGCTTCTCTAAGTTGGCATTGCCGTTGACGCAGTTGACTAAGAAGGGTCAAGTGTATGTGTGGGATGCAGCTTGTGAAGCGAGTTTTGTGGAGTTGAAGAGGCGGTTGACCAGTGCTCCAGTGTTGATTCTGCCTAATCCTGGTGAATCCTTCGTTGTTTATTGTGATGCTTCTTTGATGGGTCTTGGTGGTGTTTTGATGCAGAATGGTAAAGTTGTAACTTATGCTTCTAGACAGTTGAGAGTTCATGAGAGGAATTATCCTACGCATGATCTAGAACTTGCAGCTGTTGTATTTGTGTTGAAAATGTGGAGGCATTATCTGTATGGTTCCAGATTCGAAGTGTTCAGTGATCACAAGAGTCTGAAGTATCTGTTTGATCAGAAAGAGTTAAATATGAGGCAGAGGAGATGGTTAGAGTTACTGAAGGATTTTGACTTTGAACTGAGTTATCATCCCGGTAAGGCTAATGTAGTTGCAGATGCGCTGAGTAGAAAGTCTCTACATATGTCTATGATGATGGTTCGGGAGCTTGAGTTAATTGAACAGTTCCGTGATATGAGTTTGGGTTGTGAAGTTTCCGCTGATAGTGTAAAGTTGGGTATGCTGAAGTTGACTAGTGGAATTCTGGAAGATATTCGGAATGGTCAGCATGATGATGTCGCTCTAGTTGATCATATTACTATGGTTAACCAGGGTAATGGTGGTAATTTTGAGATTGATGAGAATGGCATCCTGCGATTTAAAGGTAGAGTTTGCGTTCCTGAGGTGTCTGAATTGAGAAAGAGTATTCTTGAAGAGGGCCATAGGAGTGGATTGAGTATCCATCCAGGTGCAACTAAAATGTATCAAGATTTGAAGAAGTTGTTTTGGTGGGCTGGTATGAAAAGAGATGTTGCTAAGTTTGTGTATGCCTGTTTGACTTGTCAGAAGTCAAAGATTGAACATCAGAAACCGGCAGGTATGATGCAACCTTTGAAGATTCCTGAATGGAAGTGGGATAGCATTTCCATGGATTTTGTGACGGGATTGCCGAGGACGGTGAAAGGTAATGATTCTATTTGGGTGATTGTGGATCGATTGACTAAGTCGGCGCATTTCTTGCCGATGAAGATTAATCACTCTTTAGAGAAGTTGGCAGAGTTGTATATTGAGGAGATAGTGAGGCTGCATGGTATTCCATCCAGTATTGTGTCTGATAGAGATCCCAGATTTACTTCTAGATTTTGGGAAAGTTTGCAGAAAGCGTTGGGGACTAAGTTGAGGTTGAGTTCAGCTTATCATCCTCAGACTGACGGTCAGACTGAAAGAACTATCCAATCCTTGGAGGATTTGTTGAGAGCTTGTGTGTTGGAGCAGAGTGGTTCTTGGGATAGTTATTTGCCGTTGGTGGAGTTTACTTATAATAATAGTTTTCATGCTAGTATCGGTATGGCTCCATATGAAGCATTGTATGGTAGGAGGTGTAGAACTCCATTGTGTTGGTATGAGTCAGGTGAGAGTGTTGTACTCGGACCTGAGATTGTGCAGCAGACGACTGAAAGGGTTAAGATGATTCAGGAGAAGATGAAGATTTCTCAGAGTCGTCAGAAGAGTTATCATGATAAGAGGAGAAAGGCACTTGAGTTCCAAGAGGGAGATCATGTGTTCTTGAGAGTTACTCCGACGACAGGTGTGGGTAGAGCTTTAAAGTCTAGAAAGCTTACTCCGAGGTTCGTGGGTCCGTATCAGATTTTGAAGAGGGTTGGGGAAGTGGCGTATCGGATAGCTTTACCGCCGTCGCTTTCTAATCTGCATGATGTGTTTCATGTATCTCAGTTGAGAAAATATATTGCGGATCCTTCGCATGTTGTTCAGTTGGATGATATCCAGGTGAGAGATAATTTGACCGTTGAGGTGTTGCCAATTCGGATAGATGACCGAGAAGAGAAGACCCTGAGAGGTAAGAAGATTGCTCTAGTGAAAGTTGTTTGGGAAGGTCCAGCTGGTGAGAGCTTGACTTGGGAGCGTGAAGATCAGATGAAGGAGTCGTATCCGGCTCTATTTGCTTGAGGTATGTTTTCGAGGACGAAAACTTCTAAAGTGGGGGAGAGTTGTAACACCCCGAATATTTTGGATTAATTTAAATATTATTTTAATAAGATTATTGGAAGGAAAAAGGAATTATTAAATAATATTGGGAAATATTATTATTGATGTTATTTATTTTAATATAATTAAATAAATAAAATAAATGGAATATGAAGAGTGGAAGGGTAAAAGTGGAATTGGATATAAGAGGCCAAAGTGAGAACTCAGAAGTTTTGTCACGTATTTTGCCTCAGAGTCAGAGAAAGAGAGGAACCGCTGAAGAGAAAGAGAAGGAAGAGGAAAAGGCCAAAGATTGCTCAGAGCTTCCTTCAATCCAAAGAGGTAAGGGGTCTGAACCTTATTAAATGATCATATGCGAGCAAATTCATGATATATGTTGGATTGTTGATGAATTTGGGGATTTTAGGGAGATTGGGAAAGTTGGGGTTTTGATGGAAATTCTCCGATCTGTGAGTCTGGTTGAGTTATAGGCATTATAATCGAAGTATGTTGTGTATATATGACTGTTAAATGTTGAGATTGGGTTGTTAGCCGTGGGGTATGAATTATAGCGAGTAGAGAAGCAAAGCTGCGTTGGGTTCTGTAGCAGAGGGCTTCTGTTCGCGCGCGATTCGCGGCGCGAAGCCCAGTTCGCGGCGCGAACTGGGCAGAATCCAGAGGAGTTCTGTAACGCACCGTTCGCGGCGCGAACCCTGCTGCGCGGCGCGAACTGTGCTGTGCAGAAGTTGATGTTGGTGAGTTTTTGAGTGCGTTGAGTTGCGAGACTCTTAATAAGTCGCTGTAATTGTATTATAACAATTAATAGTGATTATAGGATGGTGTATGAGGTGTTTATGATGATGAGATGTTGAATTTACGTGTTTAGTTATAAATGTGTTATGTAACGATATGATATTGCTGTAATGTTGTTGTTGTTTTGAGTTGTATGTCATGCTATTAATGATGATGATAACATGACTATATGATGCTGTTGTTGCTATGTTGATAATGATGCATGTTTGGTGTGCATGCATTCATGAAAGGCCGATGCCTAGTGATGAACGGACTGAGTTCCAATGATGATGTTGACTCCGGGCTTGTTGAGAGGCTTGGTTCCTTGCGGGGAACTCGGATTCTATGGTGGTGAATCTGGGAGTGGTGATCCTGTAGTGGTCACAAAATGGGTATACCGAGTCGTGTTGAGTCATGCATGGGTGTGTGCATTGCATTTGATATGTTGTTTTGCTGATGTTCATGAGTATGTTGATTATGATGATTATGATGAGCTGTGTTGGCATAGGGGGAATATATTATGTTTATATTTCTGTCGTTATATTATTATTTAATAATGTAATTCTCACCCCTTCTGCATGTGTTTATGTTCATCTATGATGAGCAATGTGCAGATAAAGAGGAGTAGCTATTGTTGAGGTTTGAAGAATAAGTGTAGAGTTATTCTACAGAGTCGAGTCAAATGCTCTGGTCATGTGACACCGGGGTTATGGGATTCGATAGAGAATTGATTATTATTACGTTGTTTATGATGACTATTATGTTGAGATGTTTGTTGAGACGATAATGAAACATTATTATGAATTGTTATATGTTGAAAGATTATAATTGTGTTGTTGTCCGCTGCGAAGTTTTTATTTTAATAAATAATATGTTTTATGTTGTGATATGATAAAAGTGTTATGTTGTAAGAAATGTAAACTCTTCTACATGTTGTACTCTGATAATCTATTTAATTATGTCGTTTGGGGTAGAAGGGTGTTACATCTACACTCTTTAGAACCTTAGGTCTACAAGTCTTAGGTTTTACTCTCTTTAGAACCTTAGACTTGGAATTTTTAGGTCCTGGCTTTTTCAAAACCTTTGATTTTTAAATGTTGGGTTCTGAAATTTTCCCTACCTTTAATTTTCACATCTTAGGTATTGGTTTGTTCAGAACCTTTGATTCAATCATCTTGGGTTCTGATTTTTTTCATACGTTTACCCTTATTAGAAGGAGGCACAAAACAAGCTTTTAGTCCAGTTTGAGCATTGCTTGAAGGAGAAGCATCTGAGGTTTTTATGAGTTGAGCTTTAGCCTTATTCTCATTATAACCCAGACTTTTTCCTTTGCTATTTCTTACTCCATATATTATGGAAGCAAGTTTGGTTCTTTCAATACCTATCATGATAAAGTCTTGAAGAGTTATCTCATGCTCATTCAAGTTTTTATCAGATGATTTATTTACTAGAGTAATGTGATCTTTCTACAAAGTTTCAAATTTACTTTGAGAAACTTTCAGTTCTTCTTTCAGAAGATCATATTCCTTTTTCAATGTTTTCATGACTCTTACTTTATCATGACAGTGACTCATGAGCTCTTGAATGAAAGATATTAAATCAGAACGAGATAGGTTAGAGAATACCTCTTCTTCCTCATCTGAATCTGAATATGAGGTTGATTCACATTTTGTATCTGAGGGTGTCATGGGCATAAGAGCCATGTTTACTTCTCCCTCATCTTTGTTAGATCCATCCTCGTTATCAAGTTCATCCAATGTTGCCATGTGACTTTTCTTGAGTTTGTTCCTGAAGTTATCCTTTTGAAAGCCTCCTTTATTTGATCTTTCCTTCTGAATATTAGGACAATCTGCTCTGAAGTGACCAGGCTTCTTACAATTGAAGCAGTTCTTCTAGTCATCAATATTGTCTTTAGAACTAGACCCTCTGAAACCATTTATTCTACCAGAGAATCTTTTGTTCTTATTAGACAGTTGTTGGAAGATTCTAATTATAAAAGCTATTTCCTCTTCATCAGAGTCGACAGAAGAAACTTCTTCATCAAAACTTCTTCTGATTTCCAGATATTAGAGGATCTGATAGTTTTACAACTAGATATTCTAGCCATAAATTCCAACGCTAGTGTTTTGGATTTCATGACTGGCTCGTCTCCATTTAGTTCCATTTCATGGATATGAAGGTTTCTTATCAGACTTTCCAGACTCAACTTATTCAGGTTTTTAGCCTCCTGAATAGTTGTAACCTTTGGCCTAAATTTAGCTGGAAGACTTCTCAGGATCTTCTTTATATGATCAATAGTAGTGTAACTTTTGCTCAGGATCTGAAGGCATGATACAAGAGTTTAAAACCTGAAAAACATGGTTTCAATGTCCTCATCATCCTTCATCTTGAATAACTTATACTGTTGAACAAGAATACTTTCTTTGGACTTTTTCACTTGTTGGTTCCCTTCATACGTGGAACACAATGATTTAAAGATAGTCTTGGCAGTAGACATACCAATGATTTTTATGTATTATGAGTGAGGTAGAGTCCAATCAGAATACCTTTTACTCTATGATGTTTTCTATACACTTTCTTTTGAGATGGTGTAAGAGTTTTTCTATCTTTAGCTATCCTAACACCATTGACATCCAAGTCAATGCCATATTCAAGCATGTCCCATAACTCGTCATCAAGGCTAATGATGTAAGTATACATTTTTCTCTTCGTGGAATCACCACTAAATGAAGGTGGTTTAGAAAAATAGTGATTTTTTTCAGGAGCACTATAGTCATAAGAAACATAAACATCACACATATAGCAAGTGTATTTTTCTCAGGATCGATTACTACACCACGATTAAGTGTTAGGTTAGGTGTGTAGTCATTGGCTACATTTTGTTAAAACAAGTATTCTAGCAAGATGTTGGACAAGATGTCTAGACATGCTTGTACGACATCATGGCGTGTTGTGGTTTTACATTCTTGGAATATTTGTTTTTCAGCGTGAGATTAGTGAAGATTCTTTGATGATTTGTTTCACGTTCAAAGTTCCTATTTTAGAAGCTTAAAGATCGGTTCCAGGTGTGAAATGTTTACTAAGAATGGATGTTAAAACATTTAAGGAAACATTAGATTTGATTTGATTTGATTATGCAGAAGATTATGCAGTAGTATGATTTGTATCTGCTGTTTATTTAGCCTGAAGCCCATGCTATTCTGGGGATATTTAAATGACGATGCAAAACCTAAGAAAACAACTAAGTTGTATATGTGATAGTCTCTGTTAGGGTTTAGTTTGTTCACTATTATTTGTGAGCCATTCTCGTATCACTTAGATGCTTGAATTGGATTGAGCTTTTAAGTTGTAATTGTGAATAACTCATGAGCTTTTAAGCAAGAGTGGATTCTGTTTCATTGAAAGTGTGTCTTCTGTTTATTGTTGGAAGTTGTCATCATTGTTATGTGATTAAAGAGAAGTCAGAATGGTCTCATATCTAGGAGAGTCTTAGATACAAATTCCAAGGGTAGTGATTAGGTGAAAAGTTTGTAAAACCAGAGGTTGTTTAGAACTTCAAACTAGTACTATTATAGTGGATTTCCTTCCTGGCTTGGATGACCCCAGATGTAGGTGACGTTGCACCGAACTGGGTTAACAATTGACCTATGTTATTTACTTCCTGCTATTTACTTTAACACTGTAATAGTTTTTGTTATGACAATGTCCTAATCCTGTCGTCATGATATCGTATACAACATCTATTTTCTACGTACCAAAATTTCAATTGGTATCAGAGTAGGCACCCTGTTCTATTTTGGGTGAGCTCCATGGAGATATTTTCTAGTACTATGGACAAGGAAAGAGGATTTGTCAACAGGCCACCTATTATGGATGGCACCAACTATAATTATTGGAAGACGCGTATAGTGGCTTTTCTAAAATCTATGGATAGAAAAACCTGGAAAGTAGTTATCAAAGGTTGGGAACATCCTATGGTGCAGGACAAAAATGGGAAGGACATAACTAATTTGAAGACTGAAGAGGACTGGTCTAAGGAAGAAGATGAACTTGCTCTTGGAAACTCTAAAGTCTTGAATGCCTTGCTCAATGGAGTTGATAAAAACATATCCAGGTTAACAAATACTTGTATGTGGCCAAAGATACATGGGAAATCCTTAGAACCACTCATGAAGGCACATCAAAAGTAAAAATGTCAAGACTTCAACTTCTCACCACCAAACTTGAGAATCTCGGGATGAAAGATGATTAGTGTATTCATGATTTTCACATGAATATTCTTGATATTTCTAATTCATATAGTGACTTGGGAGAGAAAATGTCAGAGGAGAAGCTCGCTATAAAAATCCTCAGGTATTTTCCTAGATAGTTTGACATGAAGGCCACAACTATTAAAGAATTAAAAGACATCTACAACATGAAAGTGTAAGAGCTTATTGGGTCACTTCAAACTTTTGAATTGGCTATCACTGATAGATCTGAAAAGAAGAACAAAAGCATAACTTTTATCTCCAATACTGATGATGAAGAAGCTCAATGTGACATGGAGACTGATGAAGGAATTTCTAATGCTATTGTGCTTCTTGGGAGGCAATTTAATAAGGTGTTTAAGAGAATGGATAGGAAGCCAATACCTAATGTCAAGAACATGTCATTCGACATCAGTAAGAATAGTGACTTTCAGAGAAAAGTAAGATCAGAGGAGAAGGCCAATCAAGCAAAAGGTATTCAGTTTCATGGATGTGAGGGTTTTGGTTACATTAGATCATAATGTCCCACATGTCTCAAGAAACAAAATAAGGGCTTATCTGTTTCTTGATCTGATGATGATTCTGAAGGTGAACTTGATGATGAAGCTGCTAAGCTTATTACAACCCTCACTCGAAGATGTGGATCTGATGAAGATTCTTGTGATGAGGATGTTTCTTATGAAGAATTTTCTATTTCATATAGAGAGCTTTGTGTAAGAAGTGAATAGGTGTGTAAGATAGGAGAAAATCAGAAGAGAATCATAGCTCAGTTGCAGGCTGAAAAAGAGAATCTTTTATCTACTGGCTTTGGTCTTCAAGATGAGGTAAACCTATTGAATTCTAAACTTGAAAACATGATCAAATCAGTAAGAATGTTGAATAATAGGTCTGGTATGTTAGATGAAATTATTCAAGTTGGAAAAGGGGATGGAAACTTAAAAGGTATAGGTTTTGATTACCAATCTCTGAAAAGGAAAAAACCCTGTGACAAAATTTATTCCTCTAGAAAGGAAGTATGAGCCCATGATGTCCAACCAAATGTTACAACATCCTGCTAGACATCAGGAAACTCAAACTAACGTCAAGTTTTTGCCTTGGAAATATCATTATTGTGGTAAATATTGACATATAAAGCGTTTCTATTACAAACTGTATGATTATCCAAAACATCTGATATATCCTAGGGCTAATAATGTGATGATTAAAACTAGAAAGGAGTGAAAACCTAAATTTATTGTCTCCCTAGTCTTATAGCCCATACTTATCTTAGAGCTTCATGTAAAGAAGACCGGTACTTTGACAATGGATGTTCAAGACACATGACAGGGGTCAAGAAGTATTTGGTGGATATTAAATCTTATTCCTCTAGTTTTGTCACGTTTGGTGATGGAGCTAAAGGTGAAATAAATGGTATATGAAAGATAGGTTGCACTGGTCTTCCTAGACTAGATGATGTTCTGCTTGTGAAAGGACTGGCTGCAAATATGATAAGTATTAGTCTGGTATGTGATCAAGGCTTAAAAGTCAATTTTACCAAGTCATAATGTTTGGTTACAAATGATAAGAATGATGTCTGATGAGAGGAGTCAGGTCGAAAGAGAATTTTTATTTAGGATACCACAAGAAACTACTTGTTATTCCACATGCTTAATGTCTAAGGAAGATGAAGTCAAGCTATGGCACCATAAGCTTAGACATCTGAATCTCAAAGGTATAAAGAAGATTATGTCTGAAGAAGCTATTAGAGGTATACCAAAGTACAAAATTGAGGAGGGTAAAGTCTAGGTGAGTGTCAAATTAGGAAGCAAACCAAGATGTCACACCCGAAGTTGCAACGTCATACTACTTCCAAAGTTTTATAACTTCTTCATATAGACTTAATGGGGCCTACGTAAGTTGAAATTCTTGATGGAAAGAGGTATGTCTATGTGGTTTTTGATGATTTTTCAAGGTTTACTTGGGTGAATTTTATCATAGAAAAATCAGACACTTTTGAGGTATTCAAAGACCTTTGTCAAATCCTTCAAAGAGAGAAGGAAAGTGTGATTGTTAGAATCAAAAGTGACCATGGCAAGGAGTTTGAAAATGTAAAATTTTCTAAATTTTGTTCTTCTGAAGGTATTAGTCATGAGTTCTCATATCCCATCACTCTTCATCAAAATGGAGTTGTTAAACACAATAACATTACATTACAAGAATCAGCTAGAGTCATGCTTCATGCAAAAAAAACTTCCTTATCATCTTTGGGGTGAAGCAATGAACACGACTTGCTATATCTAAAATTGTGTTACTCTGAGAGATGGAACTTCTTCTACTCTCTATGAATTATGGAAAGGAAGGAAACCTATTGTTAAATATTTTCATGTGTTTGGGAGTAAATGCTACATTCTGGATGATCGTGAACAAAGGAGAAAGATGGATCCCAAAAGTGATGAAGGGATATTTCCGTGTTACTCTACAAACAACGGAGCTTACAGAGTATTTAACTCTAGAACCAAGGTCATGATGGAATCCATTAATGATGTGGTTGATGATAAAATTATTATCAGAGGGACTAATGTCGATGAAGATGTTGGAACATCATATAAACAGACTGATGCTTCAAAAAATATGGAAGACATTGAGTCCAACATTGAGCCAGTAAGGACTGAATCAAATAACCCTCAAGCCAAAAAAGTTCCCTCTATCAGAATTCAGAAAGATCATCCAAAGGAGCTTATTATTGGAAATCTTAATGAAGGGATCACCACTAGATCCAGAGATGTGATATCCAATGCTTGCTTTGTCTCAAACTTTGAACCTAAAAATGTGAAGGAGGCTTTAACTGATGAATTTTAGATCAATGTTATGCAAGAAGAACTAACGCAGTTCAAAAGGAATGAAGTATGGGACCTGGTTCCTAGGTCTGAAGGGATGCGTGTTATTGGCACAAAATGGATTTACAAGAACAAATCTGATTAAAAAAGAATTGTGACCAGAAACAAGGCTACGCTTGTTGCTCAAGGACACACTCAAATTGAAGGGGTTAATTTTGATGAGACTTTTGCACCTGATGCTCGTCTTGAATCTATAAAATTTCTCTTAGGAGTGGCATGCATGCTGAAATTCAAGTTATTCCATATGGATGTGAAAAGTGCCTTCCTGAATGGGTACTTAAATGAAGAAGTATATGTTTAATAACCCAAGGGATTCATAGATCCTAGCTTTCCAGATCATGTTTTCAAACTGAAAAATCTCTATATGATTTAAAGCAAGTACCTAGGGCTTGTTATGAAAGGTTAGCAGAGTTTCTTGTCCATAATGGATACAAGAAATGGGGAACAGACAAGACCTTATTTGTTAAAGAAAAGCATGGTAAAGTCAAGATAGCCCAAATATATGTTGATGACATTGTGTTTGGAGGGATGTCAAACCAGATGATTTAATATTTTGTCAAGCAAATACAATCTGAATTTGAGATGAATCTTGTTGGTGAATTAACCTATTTTCTTGGTCTTCAAGTTAAAAAGATGGATGATACTATCTTTATTTATCAAAGCAAGTATGTGTAAGACCCTAATTTTGACCCTAAGATCCCTCATGGCATCATATCATTGCACATTGCATTTGCCTCAAGGATCATGGCATCTTGGCTCCTTACCTTTGGGTGGGAACTTGTTGAGTTGGTTTGAGACCACCAAGAATACTTGAATTGTATATTATTGCTTTTCTTACTTTGTTTACTAACCAAAAGCATAAAAATATGTCACTAACATCTTTTGTTTTGTAGCTTGAGCAATCATAAGATCTAAGGCTCCTAGAAGGCCCCTATACTCAATGAATGGCCAGGTGAAGGTGAAAGCAAGCATGACAATGGTTACCAAAGCTATAAATCATCATATATTCCTACAAAGCATTTCAATTTGTCAATTTGATCAAAGCAAACCAAAGGGCTTGAGGATTGTTTCCCAAGGAAACCCTAATTCAACTGTGCATCAACTGTGCCTTGCTCATGAAGCAACCTCAACCCATGATCAAATAATATCAAGGGAAGTTCTTTAATTCATCATTTCATGCATATTTGAACTTATTTAAGTGTCCTAAATCATCCATTCATCAAGATTTGAAGTTTGGACTTGAGAAGTTGATCAGTCAATTCATGTGACTATTTTGAAATCCACTGAGACCTAACTTTTAATGTGTTTGCCAAATGGAGATTACCCCAAGATAAAAAATGTTCTTAAGAACCATATGAACAACTTTCATGTCCATCAAAAACTTATTTGAAGCTTGGAAGGTCATCATCCATTTCAAAACATTATAGGTCATTTTGACTGAAACCCTAATTTTGGGTCAACTTCCCAAGGACCTAACTCATTCACTTTTCATGATTTTTATGTGGGATCAAATGCATTGGAAATTTTAATATGTCTACTCAATTTGTTATTTTGAACAAATTTTGATAATCATAAAAGAAACACATATGATAATGCAAAACATTATAGGTCATTTTGGACCAAAGGCATTGAAATGTGAAAAAGTCCAACTTCAAGTGCCCATAAATTTCTCATCAAAAATCCAAATGATGCCAAATTTAAGTCCAAATTTATTTTCTTGAAAAGATATACAGCGTTGATGTTGAAGGTTTTGTTATTTGGAGCTTGGATCATGGAAATAGAAGGGCTTGAAGTTGGTCCATTTGGGAAAATTTCACATGCACATGTTTTGCACCTTGAACTTTATGACCAATTTTCATTAATTTCCCAACTCCAAATGGATTTTTGGTCAACATAAAAATTGTTTCTCATGTCAAGAACTTTCCAACCATTACCTACAAGGCCATGTTTCATTTTGGTAAGAGGTATTTTCGAAGAGGAGAAAGTTTTGGTGCATTTATAAAAACCTTGTTGAAACTTCATGCACACTCATTTGCAATCATATTTGCACGTACAAACCTGATCATTGTGATTTCAGCAAGCCAAATCAATTGGATTTGGGCCCTCCATGCGCCTGTACAGGCCCATGCATGGAGGCCCTCATCACTCATGCACATGAAATTCCCATGCTTCCATCAGCATTTGCTATAAATAGAGCTGCTTGGCTTCATCATTCATCAACCTCAAGGCGCCTTATATGCTGCAGAAGTAAGTCCAAACCTCACTGAAAAGGAATTTTGCATTTCATCTCAATTTTTTCAGATCCAATTTTCAACTACCTTGGTTGTTCATTGGACTCTAATTCCTTAGCCTCACTTCCTCTGCACCTCAAGAACACACTGGAATCAAGAGTTGGAAGAAATCGTGCTCCATAGATCTGCATTTCAGAGGTGGATGTTCAAACTTTTTTCAATCGAAACTCACTGATTCTTTCTCATTTCTTGTGTTTATTGGCTTGTCTGAAGTCCTCTCATAAGAGGCAATTGAATTGTGTCTTTAATTTTGCAAATCCATCAAGTTCAGTTTGAACTCCATTATTTTCCATCTCTGATTTCTCTTCCTATGAGGATCTAGAGTGAAAACCAATGGCACAGGGGTGATGTACATCACCCCCAGCTTTCCAATGATATGAGGATCGCTTGTTTTGGTTAAGTTTTCCATACCTGCAACTCTGGCCAGAATCTCCATGTTCGCCGGAGAAGACGGTGGTGTACACCACCGTCCCTTTGCCATATGTGATATGGACCATTGGATTGCATCTCCAGATCTAATATCAGCTCTCCATTCTTATGACTATTTTTAAATCATTGTGTTGCTCAGTTGATTTGGACCCATGGTGCGCGCGCATTCCATTGCCCTCAGATCCTCCACATCATTTAATGAAAGGAGATCCAACGCGCCTGGATTTTTTGCATTTTTTTATTTTCCACTTTTATTTTGTTTATTTCATTTTATTTCAAAAAATCATAACTCTTTCATTTTAATTCCAAAAAATATGGGACCAATTGCATTATTTCTCTTTTTAATTCTAGTTTCTGAAAATGATTTTTAATATTTTTTATTTTGTCATTTGATATTTTTTGTGAATTTTCTCTTTTCTGCTTATTTTTAATTCATTTTAAATAGTTTCCAATATTCAAAAAATACAAAAATATTTTCCTAACCTTTTTGAATGATGATGAATCTATGAAAAATATTCTCATCAATTTATTAATTGATTTGAGATTTATTTGAGATTTTAGTTGAATTAGGTTATTTTTTATTCATTTTTAATTGTTTAAAAATAGTTTCTGGTTTCCAAAAATGCTGAAATTTTTTGTCAAACTTTGTTTGACTTTGTTGAACTTAGGATGATCCATTTGAACTTTTCAAAGTTGATTTGAAATGGATTTGAAGTTTGACCTTTAATTGTTTATTTTAATTCAAGTATTATTTTAATTTTCAAAAATACCAAAAATAGTTTATTTGTTTCTTGACTTCTAAGTTTCATTTTGCTTCTGTTTACTATTGTTTGACCTTGATTCCATTCATCTTTGGTCAATGTACTTTGCTTATTTCATTTGAATTCAGTTCATGTATATTCTTATTCATCTTCTTCTTCATCTTTTTCTTTTTGATCAATGAGTTAAAGATTGGTGGTTAGCCTTGACATATGGGAGACTTAACCTTCCTTGATTCAAATCTAATTCATCTTGATCATAGATCAAGTGAATGGTTTTGCATTAAGGCTAGGTTGCTTCTTGGTCAAGCAAAAAACCTAAATCAATACAAGATCATTCTTCTTTTCTTTTGGCATGGCAAGTTGTAGGAGCTTGGCTTACTAGTCAAGGTCTCTAACTTGTGTTTGTTGCCTATATTTTTGTTGACCGGTCTCAGATAGGTGTGACTACTACATTAGTCCACTTACGATTGCTTAACATAGCGCTAAATTGCCTTATGGCACACTAAGACTAACTATTGACCATTAACTTTTAATTCAAGTCATTTAATTCTTGCAATTTACTTTTATGCAATTTAATATCTTGTACATTATTCATTTGCTTTTGCCCTTTGCTCACTTGAGCTCATGTTTATGTTAATGCAATTTGCCTTTTGCTCACTTGAGCACATTATTGTGTATATACTATTGTGCTTGTGTTTTGTTTTGATTGTTGTGAACCAAATGCAAATGGACAAAAGGACTTAGACTTTAGGACTTTCCCTATGCAAAATGGTGTCAAAGAACAACTAGGCCTCATGCCTTTAGAACACTATAAAAGAAGAAATAATGTCAAAGAGAAACTAGGCCTCATGCCTTTAGAATGCTTAATCTTGAAGAGGACTTTGAAAGGACCAAATTTATAAACTCCCTCTTGTCCATTCTTTATTTTTTTGTGGAACTTTTTGATTTGTGTGTTTTTATGCTAGGGATCTTAACTTGAGCCAAGTAGAAGAACCATTGTCATGAGCATCCAAAGTGAGAGATATAAAATCCATTGGAAGATTCCTAGGAGCTTGCTTGCTTGATTGATTGCTTGAGTTATTTTCTTTATTGCTTACTATTCCAAAGGAATGGGAGCTACTTGGATCATCACTATGATCTCAAGAAGGGAACTCCATTGTGGTTTTTTTTTATCTTCTTTCATCTTTGTATGTTTAGGACCTTAGCCATTCTTCTTCTTCTCTCCACTCTAACCCAAGCCAAAACATTTGTGCAAACATTAACATTGTTTTCAAAAATTAGAAACCTAAGCACTATGCTTTTGATTTTCCAAACTTCTTTTCATAACACTTATTTTGAATTGAATTCTAAGTCAACTTTGACCATATTTTGTAAATACTTTTCATTGGTAAATACAACTCACTCAATTGTTTTTTGTGGTTTCAATGACCACTTCTTGCCAAAGCTTTTTTACAAACATTAGCTATTAGGTTTGAGTTATCCTTGAGGTTGATATAATACTCACCTATATCCTTAGTGATGGACAATAAGTCTTCCATGCTTATTATAGGGTTAACCCCTCACTAGCATGTTGAAGCTATCCTCACATGGTGGATTTGTGGTTTTAGGTTGAGTTTTCTCCCTTTGATAACAAAAGACCTTAAGGCTTTTGGACCAATCAATTCACCAACTTGTTTTGAGATTTTTACCCCGAACTACAAGGTTTTGATCCTAATCTTTTTTAAGATGGTACGTAGGCAATGGGTTTATCCATTCAAACACAAAATTGTAAATAATTTGTACATTCTTCTCTCATCTCCCCAATCATGTTTACACAAATAACTTTTCACAAATACCAACCTACCTTACAACAATTGTGAAAAGGGCTCCCTAGGAGTACCTAGGATGTTTTGGGTGCTTAAAACCTTCCCATTGCATAACCAACCCCCTTACCCAGATCTCTGACATTTTTATTAGTTTTTGATTTGATAAAACTTCTCGGTTTTTGTTCGCTTTATAACCTTTCCTTTGGATAAATAGAAGTGCGGTGGCGACTCGAATTGTATGATTTACTTTTGATTTAGTCAATAAATCTAAAGGTAACGAATACCCCGCTACAGAAAAGTGGTGACTCTGCTGGGGAAGTTTGCCTAGTGGGTTTTGCCTACTTTTCACTTTTGTTGTATTGTATTCTTTATATTTTTTTTATGACATATTTTTGTGCAAATTTGGGATTACTGTATTGTATGTAATGTATGAATTGCTTGATATATCAATTGCTTGTGTGCTTGGTGGTCTCTTGTGAGATGAGTACTATACCCGAACTCGAGTGCACTTATGATAGGAGAATGGCATAGTCTTGTTGACTTGTGTGGAGTTATTCCTTAGCAAGTTGACTTGCAAGCCCATTCACTTGGTGGAGGTTATGTTGGGATCAATAATGTCACACGAGTAGTCGTGGTTAGGCATTACTCTTTCTAATATATGCCTTAGAAGCCAAGGACCTTAGCTTACCAAGCCCATCTTGGCCTATTTTTAGGATGTAGTGCGAAGGTCGTTCAAGTGTAAGATTTGATACGGTTGTTACGCGATATTACACTCATAAGAGTCTCTCTTGAGAATATTTTTGGAATACGAGTAGTCGTTTATCCGATAATATCCGAAAGATGGGATGATGACTATGGGAACCTCTTGTAGAACATGATTAGCAGGTTTAACCATAGTACACTCCCTTTGGGTGGTTCTTAACTGAGACTCCATGCTCGTGACTTGCAACAAACCCTTGATGTAAAGACAAAGAGTCATACAACATACGATCGCAACTTTCGATGATGACAAAAGACCATCATGCACGTCTACAAACAAATGCAACACATGAGCCACCATATCCTTTGTTACGTTTTTCTAAATATGTTATAATCATTAAAAGCATGTGGACAAAGTGTGATCATGACAAAATGCATGAAAAATCACAAAACACTTGTTTTTGCAGATTTGAAGGCTTTGAGTCGACCATAGGGGTCAGCTCAAAGCTCACGGGTCAGCGCGAAGCTCAGCCCAAACTGGAGGTGGTCAGCGCAAAATTGCTTGCGTCGACCATAAGGGTCGGCGCTTGGCTCACGGGTCAGCGCACAAACCCCTTGCGTCGACCACACGTCGGTGCATGACATAGTGATGCTGTCCACGGCTCAGCGCATGGAAAGATAGGTCGACCATAGGGGTCGGCACATCACTCACGGCTCAGCGCACGCCGACCTATGGTCGACCGCTCGCGCGCAATCTCAGTTTTCTGAGTTATTTCAAATGTTTGAAATTCTGTTATGTTTGATTGGTTTTGTCAGTTACTATAAATACAAGTCAAAACACTTGTATCAACAAACATTTGTCAATTTGTATTCAAGTGTTCAAGGAAACAAGAAAGAGTGAAAAAGATTGAAAGTGATAAGGTTCGTAGCTACGATTGGAGAATCGGGTTCGAGTTGAAGTCTTGGTAGGTTCTTTCTTGAATAAAACCATTAGGGTTTTATCCTCCAATACCGGTTTGTGTTTGGGGGTTTTGGACGAATTGCTTCATTAACATTCAGCTGAGCGAAGGTGACTGATAAGAGAACGTCTTCATCAGTCTAGTAGCGGATTCGGTGTTTGTGTAGTGAAGGATTCGGGTTTGATTCGTTCGTGTTCGTGATCAGCCGGGCCAAGGGGTTGAAGAACGGAAGGTTCCTCAACGAGTGGCAGGAAACGGAGGTCCAGCATCAACGATCAAAGGTCTTGATTCATCTTGAATCAAGGAGCAAGGATAAGAAGTATCATTCAACACATTGGAAGTTCTGTTGTTTACATACTTTGCAATCCTTGTAAAAACGATTAAATCTCACAGGTGATATCTAATTAATCATCTCAATTCTATTTTTAGAATTGAGGGCAGACGTACCCCGAAGCGAGGACGGCGGGGGAACTGCCTCATCAAATCTGCGTCTTCTTTAATCTTCTGCATAATCTGTTTTTCAGCTTAAAATTTAAGTGATTTTAGTTTAAGCAATTTTTACCAAACGTTGATATAAGTTGAGTAAGAGATTAAAACTGCTGTTCGAATACTAAGTACAATAATACATTGTACTAGGCTAAATTGAATTACTTACTCAACTCAAATATCACTTGGAGTGTTTATGCACACCAAGTGTTTGTAAGTTTGCTTAAGCCAAAGTTGTCTTAAGATTGCATCAGTTTAAATTTGGTGTTTTGATTCATTGGAACTAGGCTTGCTAGTAAGTGAATTATATCATTGATTGTGCAATTAGTGTAGTGACTTGTATCTCAATTTATCACGTATCCATTAGCTTAACGCATATCCGGTTTTCCAATAACGGTTCGTTTTAGACTAAAATTTTCCTCGGCCGCTTCCGCATTTAAAACAACTTTTCAAAACCAATTTTCTTTCAAATTGGTAGCGCCGACTCAAATTTTTAATTGGGATCTATTCAACCCCCCCTTCTAGATCCGTGCCATAGTCTAACAAGTGGTATCAGAGCTCCGGTTCACTCCGTGCTTCAAAATACAACGTTGATAGAAAATGGCTAACGAACCTAAAGGGGCTTACAATAGAGCTCCCGTTTTCAATGGTGAAAATTATAGTTATTGGAAAGACTGTATGCGGGTGCACATAAATTCCATAGATAGAAAAATATGGAATGTTATTCTCAATGGTCCAATTGAAATAACCATGACCAATGAGAATAATGAAATAGTGCCTAAGCCCGAAGCACAATGGACCGATGATGATGAAAAGAAATACAACTATGATTGGAAAGCCAAAAATATCCTAATCTCCTCATTAGGTGTAGACGAATACTATCGTGTATCCCATTGCCCTACTGCTAAGGCGATGTGGGATTCACTTCAAATTGCCCATGAGGGGACGAATGATGTTAAATTGGCTAGAATCAATACACTAACACAAGAGTTTGATCTCTTTTTCATGGAGCAAGGGGAAACCATTGCCGACATGCAAAAGAGATTCACTCATCTAATCAATCGATTACATTCACTAGGTAAACCTATTTCCAATGATGTTGCTACTAATAAGATCTTAAGATGTCTTAACAGGGAATGGCAACCGAAAGTGACCGCCATCAAAGAGGCAAATGATCTTACCACATTGGACTTGACAACATTGTTCGGTAAACTACAAGAGCATGAACAAGTTCTCTTAAGCTTGGAGCAACACGAAAGGAAAGAAAAGAAAGACAAAGCTAAGGTGAGTGAAAAGAAATCAATAGCTCTAAAGACTTCCTCCTCAAAGTCTAAAGCAAAAGAGCAAAGTGATTATTCATCGAGTGACGAAGAAGAAGAGGACAAGAGTGAAGATATGGGGCTGTTCGTCAAACGCTACAACCGTTACGTGAGAAAGAACGGCATCCAACATTCCGAGAAGAACTTGGTAAACTTCCGGAAGCAATCTAGGTTCTCTAAAAATGATGACTCAAAAGGAAAAACAACTAGAGGGTCGTGCTATAAGTGTGGAAAGTCGTGTCACTACAAACCGGACTGTCCGATGAACAAAAAGACAAAAGAAAAAGACTCATACAAATCACATAAGAAACCATCAAAGCCAAGGAGGGCATACATAGCTTGGGAAAGCGATAGCGACTCCTCCGAGGATGAAAGCTCTAGTGATGAAGATGAAAATGCAAATCTATGTCTCTCTGCTCATCAAAAGAACAAGAAGAAACAGGTACGACATGCTAAATATGAAAATTCCTCTGGTATGTCTCATCATGAATTGCAAACTGCTTTTGACACTTTACACTATGAAGCGAAAGAGGCCTTTAAAAGGCTTGCCTCAAATAAGAAAATCTTTTCTCATTTAGAACAAAAAATTCAAGAATCCGAAAGGAAACTTGAGGCACTTAAGGCTTCTATAGTGGAAAGCACAAAAACAAGTTATGAGGACCTTAAAAGTAGAATGATGAACTTTGGGTGTGATACTTGTTACATTTGGCAAGGTGAAGTAAGGAACCTAAAAGCCAAACTTGACAAGGCTCTTGAGCCCAAGATTACATTTGCTATTGATAAATCTAATTTTCGAAAGAGTATGGTTAATCCATATCAAAAATACAAATATGTTATAAAGGATGAAGATAGCAAAAGTGATCAAAATGAAAAGTTCTCTTGTCTTTATTGTTGCAAGAAAGGCCATTCCATTGCCAAATGCAGATTTAGGAGATTTTTGGTTCCTAAAGGCATTTATCAATGGATGCCCAAATGCAACCATTTCGTTCCTCACGACTCAGGACCCAATAAGCAATTGGGTACCTTCTCTTGTTAATTATCTTGTCACAGGTACAATGCCTCGAGACTACCGAGAGAAGATGGGTTCTCGACAGTGGATGCTCAAGGCACATGTCAGGAGACATATCTCTCTTCATTGACTTCGTGGCTAAAAAGAAGGGATATGTAACTTATGGTGATAACAACCGTGGAGCAATACTTGGTAAAGGTAGTGTAGGTAATCCTTCCTCTACTACTATTTCTGATGTGTTGCTTGTCGAAGGTCTTAAACACAATCTACTTAGCATCAGTCAATTATGTGACAAAGGATACAATGTATCGTTTTCAAAAGATTGTTGCAAAATTGTACATAATGATGATAAGAAAAGTATGTTTAATGGTCTTCGTGTGAACAATGTCTATATGCTTGACTTAAATGAAGTATCGTTAACAAGTGACAAATGCCTCGTAACAATGAATGAAGATTCATGGTTATGGCATAGGCGTTTAGCACATGTTAACTTTGACTTACTCAACAAAGTAGTCTCAAAAGATCTAGTCCTAGGTCTCCCCAAAATTAAGTTCACCAAGGATCACCTTTGTGATGCTTGTCAAAAGGGGAAGCAAACGAGGATCTCATTTAAATCCAAAAATATCGTTTCAACAACGAGACCTCTCGAGCTTCTCCATATGGATTTATTTGGGCCATCTAGGATTAAAAGTCTAGGAGGAAACTATTACGGTTTCGTAATAGTGGATGACTTTTCTCGATTTTGTTGGACTATTTTCTTAGTAAGTAAGAGTGACACATTCGCCGCCTTTGAACGATTTGCTAAGCTTTCCCAAAATAAACTAAATACAAACATTGTTGCAATTAGAAGCGATCATGGAGGTGAATTTGAAAATCACCTATTTGAAGAATATTGCGGTAACCATGGTATTGATCATAACTTCTCCGCTCCACGTACTCCTCAACAAAATGGGGTTGTGGAGCGTAAAAATAGAATTTTGGAAGAATTGGGAAGAACAATGATCAACGAAAGTGGCTTACCAAAATATTTTTGGGCCGACGCCATTAGTACGGCTTGTTATGTTTTGAATAGGGTGCTTATACGCCCCATTCTAAATAAAACACCGTATGAACTTTTAAAAGGGCGAAAGCCAAATGTTTCTCACTTACATGTCTTTGGTTGCAAATGTTTTGTCTTGAACAATGGAAAGGAAAACTTAGGGAAATTCGATTCCAAGGCCGACGAAGGTATCTTCCTCGGATACTCTCAATCTAGCAAAGCATATAGAATATACAACAAGCGATTACTTACTGTAGAAGAGTCTGTACATGTTACTTTTGATGAATCCAATCCGAGAAACGTCGGAAAGGGTAGTGTTTTTCATGGTGCAGGTACATCTACCGAAGACATACTCAAAGGTGGAGAGCCGGGGATTGATCAACCCGACATAGCCAAAATTGAGGAGGACAAAGATGTACACCATGAGGAAACCGAGGTAGTTCATCCGCATTCAAACGATGATCTTCCTCAAGCTTGGAAGTCTTCCAAAGACCATCCAATCGACAACATTATCGGAGATATCTCAAAGGGTGTAACAACTCGATCTAAGCTAAGTAATTTCTGTTATCACTTCGCTTTCGTTTCGCAGATGGAACCTAAAAACCCTAAAGAAGCCCTACTCGATGAACACTGGTTTTTATCAATGCAGGAGGAACTTAATCAGTTCACCAGAAATGAGGTTTGGGACCTTGTCCCTCCTCCGCGAGATCATCGAGTAATCGGCACCCGATGGGTGTTTAGGAACAAGCTGGATGAAAACGGGGTAATAACCCGTAATAAGGCGCGTTTAGTCGCGCAAGGGTATAACCAAGAGGAAGGCATCGACTATGAGGAAACTTATGCGCCGGTTGCCCGACTCGAGGCTATACGCCTTCTCCTTGCCTTCGCTTGTGCAAAGGATTTTAAGCTATTCCAAATGGATGTTAAGAGCGCTTTCCTTAACGGTCACATAAATGAAGAAGCTTACGTCGCACAACCTCCGGGTTTCGAATCCCATGAGTATCCTGATCATGTTTATAAACTGAAAAGGGCTTTGTATGGCCTCAAACAAGCTCCTAGAGCTTGGTATGAGAGACTGAGCAAGTTCTTACTCGATCAAGGTTACTCAAGAGGAAAGGTTGACACAACCCTCTTCATTAAACGTCAAGGAAAGCACTTGATATTAGTGCAAATTTATGTAGATGATATCATTTTTGGGTCTACTAACATGAATCTTGTGAGAGAGTTCTCTGACCTTATGCAGGGCAAATTCGAGATGAGTATGATGGGGGAGCTCACATACTTCCTCGGTCTGCAAATCAAACAGCTCAAAGAAGGAACCTTCATGAGCCAGACAAAGTATTGTTTGGACCTCATCAAGAGATTTGACATGGCAAAAGCTAAGGCCATAGACACCCCCATGCCTACGTGTACAAACTTGAACAAAGATGAAGACGGTAAGGAAGTAGATGTAAAACGGTATAGAGGTATGATTGGTTCACTCCTTTATCTCACTGCTTCTCGTCCCGATATTATGTTTAGCGTATGCATGTGTGCAAGATATCAATCATGTCCCAAGGAATCCCATTTAAAAGCCGTTAAACGGATACTTCGATATCTATCCGGTACTCCGAAGTATGGACTATGGTATTCCAAAGGTAATGATTGTTCCTTGGTAGGTTTTTCCGACTCCGACTTTGCCGGTTGCAAATCGGATAGGAAGAGCACCAATGGCACTTGTCACTTATTTTCAAACTCTTTGGTTAGTTGGCATAGCAAGAAACAGGTTTCAGTTGCTTTGTCAACCGCCGAAGCGGAATACGTTGCCGCCGGTAGTTGTTGTGCCCAAATCCTATGGATTAAGCAACAACTATTGGACTTTAACCTCAAACTTGAACGTATTCCCATTTTTTGTGACAACACAAGTGCTATTAACCTGACCAAGAATCCTGTGCTACATTCTCGCACCAAACATATCGAAATTCGACACTACTTTCTTAGGGATCATGTAGAGAAAGGTGACATTGTGTTTGAACACGTCAATACTGAAAATCAACTAGCGGACATTTTCACAAAGCCGCTAGCCTCTGAACCTTTCTTTCATATCCGCCGAGAACTTGGGATTCTCGATATTTCGGAACGGGCACTCTAATCTACTGTTTTACCTTATTCCATATAAAACCTTAATCCTGTACTTCTGACAAATCTATGTTGTTGTAAGCACAAGTCTACAGTTCACTAAGTCACTCCGGCATTAAGGTGATAATGTTCCTCTTTCTCTCCCTCTGCAAAATCTCATGACTACAATAGCTTTATCTCATAATGATGTTGCTTATACATATATAATTGATATCTCTCTTTGGTTGTTTATTGCTGTATGAACTGTTAATTATGCATCAAACTGGTCATTGCATGTGCTAAATAGTGAAAAATGGAAATTTGAACTGTATGAGTCGACCGCAGCAGGGCTATGGTCGACGCATGATTAAATAATTTTTGCATTTTCTCAAAAATCAAACAGTATGCGTCGACGCATACAGGGGTATGGTCGACGCATCGCTCGAAAATTTCGTTTTTCTGCAGAAAAATTTAAATCATCTCTCATGCATTCCCATTCAAAAACCATCATTAAGTGTGCATTTACATTCCATCACCTTTCAAACTACCCACTACCTTGTAACTTGCATCTACCTAGTGGCTATTATTCTTTGTCCCTCCATCTTCCCAAAACCCTAACCTTTCCACTATAAATTGGGAAAAACCCCTCTCTAGAAGAATCACTCTCAAAACCCTTATTAAACCTTCTCTCTACATCCAAACACTTAGTTTCAAACCTACTCAAATGGCTTCCTCATCACGCAGACCTTCCGGCAAGAGAACCCGAGAATCATCCGCCGCATCTCTTCCCTTATCTGCTGTATCACTCGTTCCACCCACTCGTGTTGAAACCTTCAACAGTGATTTCAGCAAAAGAGGTGTTGTGCAACAACATGCGTTCTACAAACTTGAAGCTGAACGCATGCACCTTCCGGAAGTCCTGTCTCTGCTGCAGCATCAAGGCTTCATAAACTTCTTGGAGTGCAACACTAAATACAGTGAAGACCTTGTCCGAGTTTTCTACGCCGGTCTTCATGAGAACTTTCGCGGGCACAAGCTTTCCTCCAGAGTTGGCTCTACAAAGGTATCGCTTAAATCAAATATCTGGAACAAATACTTTGATATGTCTGTGGTTGATGCTGAAAATCCTCTACCGGAGGTGACTGACTCTCACCACATAGATGGCTATGAGTTTAAGAGTGCATTGAATGACATGTTGAAACGGCCATATCCTGATGAGTTTGTGAACAGTGACTTGTTCCCACGAACTGTCACTGCCGGCAAGCTGAACGCCGGAGAACGGATTCTTCAATGGATTGTCTCACGCATCCTGCGGCCCAAGAAGGGCGGTCTCTCCAGAGTCGAACAGGCCGAGGTTCATCTGATTTACATTCTGAAAAATAAGATAAAAATCAACTGGCCGTACTACATTGCCAGTAGAATGTATAATCTACGTGATTCCGGACGAGGAACTGCTCTGGCCTACGAATCCTTCATTCAAGAAGTCCTTACAGCAGCCAACGTTCATCATCCGCCTTTCCCATACACCTCTATTTCATCTGACAAAGAGTTTAGCACAAAAACCATGTCTATGATGGGATATCTTTGGTGCAATGAGCGGAGAAAGTATAAGTTTGTTAGAAGAGGATATGTTCCTCCAAGGGTTGACAGTGATGAAGGCGAAGAACAAGACGATGATGTGGAAAATGAAGAAGAAGAAGAAGAAGCAAGGCACGATGCTGCTTACAATGGTGGAGATGACAGTCCTTCACCCGTTGGCACTCATGACTACTCCGGCTCTGCTTGGGTTCAGCAGCCGGATACAAATGAAGAAGATGTTCCACGCTGGGGTAGCTGGGGTGATTGGCAACATACGGGCTGGACAACTCAACGTGAATCTTACCAGCCGTATCACCAAGTTGAGGAAGAATTTCCTCCGTCCCCTCCACAGCAAGCAGATTCTTCAGAGCTGTTGGATATGATGCGAAACATGCAACTTGCCCAACAATCCTTCATGCAAGCCCAGGATGACCGATATGCTCAGATTAACAGTCAACTTCAATCCCAAAATGAGCGGCTCGACAACCTCTCCACAAGCCTAAATGGACGGTATGCAGATTTGGAACGGTGTGTCGACAGGAGTCTCAGGCATCTGGAAGGTCTTTCGGATTACCTATCAACTCTGGCTGACCCCAGCAGAAACCCAGGCGTCTGCTACCATCCAGGCCACCGTCACCTAAGACAATAGACCTTCATTTGCATATTACATGTTGCTTGTTGTTTCTGAATGCATTCCTGTTTTTCTCTATTTTGCCTGTTTATGCAACCATAATCTCTTTAATGTAATTTTTATCTAATTAATGACTATTGACTTGAAATGATATAAGTGTGATATTATTCTCTGTCTCTGCTATTACCTGTGAACTTTTCGTCGTTATCTTGAATAATCACTCTGTCTCTCTTTTTGATGTTGTCAAAGGGGGAGAATAGTGCAGACAAGACAAAAATGCCCATAACTAACAGTTGCTTTCGCTTTCTGCAAATAGCCTTAGATTACAAAAGAAAGGGGGAGTATGCAAAATGTGTCAATACCGCATGCTGTTTGTCACGTGGATTTATACAGATTGTCATCATCAAAAAAGGGGGAGTATGTAAAGACAAAGAGTCATACAACATACGATCGCAAGTTTCGATGATGACAAAAGACCATCATGCACGTCTACAAACAAATGCAACACATGAGCCACCATATCCTTTGTTACGTTTTTCTAAATATGTTATAATCATTAAAAGCATGTGGACAAAGTGTGATCATGACAAAATGCATGAAAAATCACAAAACACTTGTTTTTGCAGATTTGAAGGCTTTGAGTCGACCATAGGGGTCAGCTCAAAGCTCACGGGTCAGCGCGAAGCTCAGCCCAAACTGGAGGTGGTCAGCGCAAAATTGCTTGCGTCGACCATAAGGGTCGGCGCTTGGCTCACGGGTCAGCACACAAACCCCTTGCGTCGACCACACGTCGGCGCATGACATAGTGATGCTGTCCACGGCTCAGCGCATGGAAAGATAGGTCGACCATAGGGGTCGACACATCACTCACGGCTCAGCGCACGCCGACCTATGGTCGACCGCTCGCGCGCAATCTCAGTTTTCTGAGTTATTTCAAATGTTTGAAATTCTGTTATGTTTGATTGGTTTTGTCAGTTACTATAAATACAAGTCAAAACACTTGTATCAACAAACATTTGTCAATTTGTATTCAAGTGTTCAAGGAAACAAGAAAGAGTGAAAAAGATTGAAAGTGATAAGGTTCGTAGCTACGATTGGAGAATCGGGTTCGAGTTGAAGTCTTGGCAGGTTCTTTCTTGAATAAAACCATTAGGGTTTTATCCTCCAATACCGGTTTGTGTTTGGGGGTTTTTGGACGAATTGCTTCATTAACATTCAGCTGAGCGAAGGTGACTGATAAGAGAACGTCTTCATCAGTCTAGTAGCGGATTCGGTGTTTGTGTAGTGAAGGATTCGGGTTTGATTCGTTCGTGTTCGTGATCAGCCGGGCCAAGGGGTTGAAGAACGGAAGGTTCCTCAACGAGTGGCAGGAAACGGAGGTCCAGCATCAACGATCAAAGGTCTTGATTCATCTTGAATCAAGGAGCAAGGATAAGAAGTATCATTCAACACATTGGAAGTTCTGTTGTTTACATACTTTGCAATCCTTGTAAAAACGATTAAATCTCACAGGTGATATGTAATTAATCATCTCAATTCTATTTTTAGAATTGAGGGCAGACGTACCCCGAAGCGAGGACGGCGGGGGAACTGCCTCATCAAATCTGCGTCTTCTTTAATCTTCTGCATAATCTGTTTTTCAGCTTAAAATTTAAGTGATTTTAGTTTAAGCAATTTTTACCAAACGTTGATATAAGTTGAGTAAGAGATTAAAACTGCTGTTTGAATACTAAGTACAATAATACATTGTACTAGGCTAAATTGAATTACTTACTCAACTCAAATATCACTTGGAGTGTTTATGCACACCAAGTGTTTGTAAGTTTGCTTAAGCCAAAGTTGTCTTAAGATTGCTTCAGTTTAAATTTGGTGTTTTGATTCATTGGAACTAGGCTTGCTAGTAAGTGAATTATATCATTGATTGTGCAATTAGTGTAGTGACTTGTATCTCAATTTATCACGTATCCATTAGCTTAACGCATATCCGGTTTTCCAATAACGGTTCGTTTTAGACTAAAATTTTCCTCGGCCGCTTCCGCATTTAAAACAACTTTTCAAAACCAATTTTCTTTCAAATTGGTAGCGCCGACTCAAATTTTTAATTGGGATCTATTCAACCCCCCCTTCTAGATCCGTGCCATAGTCTAACACTTGATTCATGGTTGATCCGTTCTTGTGTATCCTTAGTATCAATGGAACTTGGGTGTTGATAAGGTGTAAACCATAATCCACCAAAATGGATGATTGATATTAAGGATAACTTGATCCATCCCATGACCTTTATATGGTGTGATTTGCTTGATCCTTGAGTGTGATTGTTGCATCCATGCATTCATGCATTCATACACATCCATATCATCAATAATGAGAAAAATTTTAAGGAACTTAAGAGGTCTATTTGCAAATTTTCAGACATGGATAGACAAAGAAGGAATACAAAGAAGTACAGTTTCAGACAACCCGACTTGAAGGAGTTAAGGAGTTTGACATCCTATGTATTAGACCCCTTGGAGTTCAAGGCTTGTCATGGGAAGCTTCTGTCTATTCTTTCTGCTCAGGTGGATGAAGGTCTGATGAGTGTGTTGGTGCAGTTCTATGATCCCTTGTACCGTTGCTTCACATTTCCGGATTTTTAGCTTTTACCTACGCTTGAGGAGTATGCCTATCTTGTGGGTACACCTATTCTAGATCAGTTTTCGTTCAGTGGCTTGGAGAGAGTCCCTACTTCTCAAGAGATTGCTGATCTGTTGCATATAGATGAATCTATTGTGGGTGCTCATATGACTACCAAAGGTGGAATTCAAGGTCTCCCATCTGATTTCCTCATTGCCTAAGCTACTTTGTATGGGAAGGCCATGAGTGAGGACGCCTTTGAGGCCATATTTGTACTTCTCATCTATGGGCTAGTGTTATTCCCCAACATCGACAAGTTTGTGGATGTGAACGCTATTAGGATTTTCTCTACTCTTAATCCCGTTCCTACTCTGTTGGGTGACACTTATTTCTCTTTGCACATGAGGAATGTAAAGGATGGTGGTACCATTGTGTGTTGTTTGCCTCTGTTGTAAAAGTGGGTTATTTCGCACTTGCCAAAGACGGTCGCCTTCAAGGAGAATAAAGGATGTCTACGGTGGTCCACGAGACTTATGTCTCTCACTAATGATGATATCTTTTGGTATAATCGTGTATATGATGATGTGCAGATTATTGACTCTTGTGGTGAATTCTCCAATGTGCCTCTTCTTGGTACATGTGGTGGGATTAACTACAACTATTTTGGCACGTCGTCAGCTTGGGTTCCCCTTAAAGGATAAACCTAATAACATTCTGTTAGAAGGTGTGTTCTTTCAAGAGGGTAAAGATCCCCAAAACTTGAAGGGCAGGATGGTCCACGCTTGGCGCAAGATTCATAGGAAGGGAAGGAAAGAGCTTGGTCCAAAGAATTGTATCGCTTTGGAACCCTATACCTTGTGGGTTAGGAGGAGAGCTTCTGAATACCTTATGCCTTATGATTACCCGAGACCTACACCTATTGTTATGGATGGGCCTTCAACCCTCCCTGACCAAGGAGTAGAGGAGTTGAGAGATGAAGACCGTTTGCGTGCTTGGGTCCGTGAGCGAGATGAGCTACTTCAGCAGCTTAGAGATAAGGATGCGTTGATAGAGTTTCTTGAGCATCAGGTTATCGACGAGCCTGATGATGTGGTGACTTCTCTTCTTCCTCAGTCTTCCAGGTTTTGGAAGAGGAAGTACGATCGACTCGCCAAAGAGAAGGCAGATATGGAGGCAGCCTATGAGAGAGAGGTGAAGAGGCTTCGTGCAACTTATCTTCCGGTCTCGAGAGCTTTGGACGATTGTTTCTAGGGTTCCATAGGATGTTCATTTTCCTTCTCTCTTGTATTGTATTTGGTTACCAAGACTGTACTTCTTTGGTGTAAAATATTTTCCAAATATTATTGATATGATATTTCCATATATGTCTAAATGATTAATATTTTCCAATATTTGCAAATAGGATTCAAAAGTTCCTCTGATTAAAAAATAAATCATATGCGTAAGCATTGCATGCATCATGTGCATAAGCAGGTTTTGCTCTAGGCTTCTTGTTCAGTGGTCTAACTCTGTGTTCTTCATTTATTTTGAAGACAAGCTGACACACCGGTACTACACCAGAGCCAGTCGTCTGCAACGCCTTCAACTCCTCCCCAGAGGACAGTCATCTCTGAGATTGCCTCCTCAACTGTGCCTGCTGCCAGTGCCCATTTCGCGCCTACTGATATGCCAGTCGGGTTTCCCTGGGGGATGCCCGCGAACTTTGTTCCTGAGGGTCTCGTCCCAACGTTTGCTTCTCTGTCGGCATCTAGCCCGGTCCTTGTTGTGCCACCTCCAGTCGTGCATACTTTGCCGAGAGTAGATGACACCATTTACCACTCTGAGCCATCTGAGGGCCCAGACGTGTATGAAAAGATGGATGCTATGAATGATCAATTCCTTGAGCTTCACAAGGAACTCAAAACTCTCAAAGGGAATGACCTCTTTGGAAAATCTGTAGCTGAGCTTTGCCTTGTTCCTAATGTCAAGATCCCTGTAAAATTCAAAGTGTCTGACTTTGAAAAGTACAAGGGAAGTACTTGCCCTCTCATCCATCTGGTTATGTATGCATGTAAAATGTCGACTCAGACTGACAATGATCAACTCCTGATCCACTATTTCCAGGATAGTCTGTCCGGTGCCGCCTTGAGATGGTACATGGGTTTGGACAACGCGAACATCCGCTCCTTCAATGACCTTGGCGAAGCCTTCGTCAAGCAATACAAATATAATGTTGATATGGCTCCCGATAGGGACCAATTGAGGGCCATGTCCCAGAAGGACAAGGAAACTTTCAAGGAGTACGCCCAGAGGTGGCGAGAATTGGCTGCACAGATTGTGCCTCCGCTGGAAGAGAAAGAGATGACCAAGATCTTTCTGAAGACCTTGAGTTCATTCTATTATGAATGGATGATTGCTAGCGCTCCTTCTGACTTCACCGAGATGGTGAATATGAGGATGCGTCTAGAGGAAGGAGTCAGGGAAGGGTGCCTGACTAGAGAAGAAGGCTCTTCTGCCAAACGTTATGGGGCATTTGCAAAGAAGAAAGATGGTGAGGCACATGCTGTGACCTCCCATGTCAAATTTAGAAGACCCTCTGCAAAGAGGAAGACCGTGCGTCCCGCCGATAACCAGCACCAGGTGGCTCATATAGCACCTATTTTTAGAGAAAATCAGGAATATCAGCATCAGAACCAACAACAACAACATTCAATAGTATCAACAACAACACCGTCCTCAACAGCAGGCCTACCAGCCTCGAAACAACAATCAAACCAGTACAAGCTATGATAGGAAAAGGGCCAGTTTTTATCCTATTCACATGACCTACGCAGAGCTATATCCTTCTTTAATAGAAAGGAAACTGATCACTCCACGTGACCCACCTGCTATACCGACCAACCCTCGGTGGCGGTATAAGCCTGAGCTTCATTGTGTTTATCATTCTGGTGCTCCCAAACATGATGTGGAGAACTGCTACCCGTTGAAGACCAAGGTTTAAGATCCTGTGAGAAGCGGTATATTGTTTTTCGAGGACGTTGGTCCTAATGTCAAGAAGAACCCATTGCCCGAGCATGGGAAATCTGCTGTCAATATGGTTCAGGGTTTCCCTGGCAAATATAAGGTCTGATATGCCATCCATATCCGAAAATCTTTGGTCGAGATGCACAGACTGTTGTGTGGATACAGTCACTACGAGCATGACCATGACAGTTGTCGTGTTTGCACTGTCAATGAGAGAGGATGTCGTCAAGTTAGAAAAGACATCCAAGAAATGCTGGATCAAGGTGTAATTGAGATACTTCAGAATTGCGATGAGGATGATGAAGTTAATGTGATATCACCAGTATTCAGGATACCTGAGCCTGTTGTCATCCGATACGATGGCAGCAAGCAGAAGGTTTCTCCTACTCTCATAATTAAGCCAGCCGGCCCTGTGCCATATTCTTCTGACAAAGCTGTTCCCTATCGTTATAATGATGTGGCATTGGAAGATGGGAAGGAGGTGCCCCTACCCTCCACCTCTGTTGTTAATATCGTTGATGTCAGCGCTCTAACCCGTAGTGGTCATGTTTTCTCGGGGCCGCCGAAACCCCAGGCTGACACCAGAAGGGCTGATACTGTTGATTGTGTCGTTCATCCTATTGGGAATTCTGCTATTTCGCCGAATCCGGCACTTGCTGTTAATCGACCTTCCGCTGCTGTGAAAACTCTTGTCCCTGCTGGCCAGAATGGCATGATTAAAGAGGACTGTGATGAGATGCTGCGGCTCATCAAGAGGAGTGAGTACAAAGTTGTAGATCAGCTTCTACAAACGCCTTCAGAGATATCTGTGCTATCTTTGTTAATGAACTCTGAGCCACACCGAGAAGCTCTGCAGAAGGTGTTGGATGTGGCGTATGTAGATCATGACGTCACAATAGAACAATTCGATAGTATTGTTGCAAACATTACCGCTTGTAACAATTTGATTTTCTGTGATGCTTATCTCCCTGAAGAGGGAAGGAACCATAATTTGGCACTTCATATCTCTATGAATTGCAAGGATGATGCCATGTCTAATATGCTGGTAGACACTGGATCATCATTGAATGTGTTGCCGAAATCCACTCTTGCTAGACTGTCGTACCAGGGGCCTCCCATGAGGCAGAGTGGAGTGGTCGTTAAAGCTTTTGATGGATCCCGCAAAACTGTGATTGGAGAGGTTGAACTCCCAGTTAAGATTGGACCAAGTGATTTCTAGATCACTTTCCAGGTCATGGATATCCACCCATCATATAGCTGTTTGTTGGGTAGGCCATGGATTCACGAGGCAGGTGCCGTGACATCCACCCTACACCAAAAGTTGAAGTTCGTTAAGAACAAAAAGTTGGTGGTGGTAGGGGGAGAGAAGGCTCTCTTGGTTAGCCATTTGTCTTCCTTTTCTTATATTGATGCTGAGGACGAAGTTGGGACGCCGTTCCAAGCTTTGTCTATTGATGAGCCTTCTAAGAAAGGAAATTCTTCATTTGCATCCTACAATGATGCGAAGTTGGCCATTGAGCATGGTGCAACTACTGGTTTAGGATAAATGATCAAGCTGGAAGACAATAAATCCCGGGCTGGCATAGGGTATTCTTCAGGCACTTTCAACAAGCATGGGCTGTTTCAGAGTGGTGGTTTTATCCACACGGTTGAGGATCAAGAAGCTGCTGCTATTGTGGAAGAGGATGTAGAGGAAGATTCTGGCAACTTTGTCATCCCTAGAGGGTTCTGCAATAATTGGGTCGTTGTTGATGTTCCAACAGTTGTCCATAAGTCAACGTAATGTTCATTTTTGTTTAAAAACCCTTCTCCCATGCCAAAAGGAGAAGTGATGACATTGTTGGCCCATAAATACAATGATATTCATTCAATAAATTCATGTTAAATGTTTGTTTTTTCAAATTATTTTCACTTTTTGCTTTTTGCATGAAATTGGTGATCACATAAAACCCTAAAAATAGAATAAAATCAATCTTTTCATCTGCATAATGATTTTCTTTGTTTGAATTCTAAAATCTCTTTTATATCCAAAATCATTATGCAGGTTGATCAAACCCATTGAACATAATGATCCAACACCATCTCCCAACTTTGAGTTCCCTATATTTGAGGCCAAAGAAGATGATGTTGAAGAGATTCCTGATGAGATTACTCGTCTACTTGAGCACGGAGAGAAGATCATTCATCCGCATCTTGAGAATCTGGAAACAGTCAACTTGGGGTCTGAGGACTGCATTCGTGAAGTGAAGATTGGGACACTCCTGGAAGAATCTGTGAAGAAGGGGTTGATTGAGTTGCTACGAGAATACGTCGACGTCTTTGCCTGGTCATATGAAGACATGCCTGGTCTAGATACTGATATCGTGCAACATTTCCTGCCTTTGAAGCCTGAGTGTGTGCCTGTGAAGCAGAAGCTCAGAAGAAGTCATCCTGATATGGCAGTGAAGATCAAAGAGGAAGTTCAGAAGCAAATTGATGCGGGGTTTCTGGTGACTTCTACATATCCTCAATGGGTGGCCAATATTGTGCCCGTGCCTAAGAAAGATGGAAAAGTCCGAATGTGTGTGGACTATAGAGACTTGAATAAAGCTAGTCCGAAAGATGATTTTCCTCTACCACATATTGATATGTTGGTAGATAATACGGCTAAATTCAATGTCTTCTCATTTATGGACGGATTTTCCGGATATAATCATATCAAAATGGCACCCGAGGATATGGAGAAGACAACATTCATCACACCTTGGGGAACATTCTATTATCGAGTGATGCCCTTCGGTTTGAAGAACGCCGGAGCCACGTATCAACGAGCTATGACTACCTTGTTTCACGATATGATGCACAAGGAGATCAAGGTATATGTTGATGATATGATTGCGAAGTCAAGAACGGAAGTGGAACATATATAGCACTTGTTGAAGCTTTTTCAGCGTTTGAGGAAGTATAAGCTTCGTCTGAATCCTAACAAGTGTACATTTGGAGTACGTTCCGGCAAGTTATTGGGCTTTATTGTCAGTGAGAGAGGTATTGAAGTTGATCCTACCAAGGTCAAAGCAATGCAAGAGATGCCTGCGCCCAAAACTGAGAAGCAAGTCCGAGGTTTTCTTGGCCGCTTGAATTATATTTCCAGATTTATATCTCACATGACTGCCACATGTGCGCCAATATTCAAGCTCCTCCGGAAAGATCAAAGTCATGATTGGACCAAGGATTTCCAGAAAGCTTTTGAAAGTATTAACGAGTATCTGTCTGAGTCGCCGATTCTGTCTCCGCCTGTGGAAGGGAGACCCTTGATTATGTATCTGACAGATCTTGAAGACTCCATGGGTTGTGTCCTAGGTCAGCAAGATGAATCAGGGAAGAAAGAATATGCCATCTACTATCTGAGTAAGAAGTTCACTGATTGTGAGTCTCGATACTCAATGCTTGAGAAAACATGTTGTGCTTTGGCTTGGGCTGCTAAGCGCTTACGCCAGTATATGTTGAATCATACGACTTAGTTAATATCCAAAATGGATCCAATTAAGTATATCTTTGAGAAGCCTGCTTTAACTGGGAGGATTTCCCGTTGGCAGATGTTGTTGTCTGAGTATGATATTGAGTATCGAGCTCAGAAAGTTATTAAAGGTAGTATCTTGATTGACCACTTGGCACATCAACCAATTGAGGATTATCAGTCAGTTCAGTATGACTTCCCAGATGAGGAGATTCTATATTTGAAGATGAAAGATTGCGATGAGCCTACGCTCGATGAAGGGCCAGAGCCTGGTTCCCGATGGAGCATGGTATTTGATGGCGCTGTAAATCAATATGGAAATGGTATTGGGGCAGTGATTATTACTCCTCAGGGCACACATTTTCCTTTTACAACAAGGCTAACTTTCAAATGCACGAATAATATGGCGGAGTATGAGGCCTGTATTATGGGATTGGAAGAGTGTATTGATCTTAGGATCAAGCATCTTGATGTTTATGGTGATTCGGCCCTTGTTGTTAATCAGATTAAGGGTGAATGGGAGACGAATCAGCCTGGCCTCATCCCATATAGAGATTATGCGAGGAGGATTTCAACTTTCTTTACTGAGGTTGACTTCCATCATATTCCTCGAGATGAGAATCGGATGGCAGATGCGCTTGCTACACTTGCTTCGAGCAGTGTTCCTTGGACTGTTTACACATGGCAAACTGAGCAGTGTTCCTTGGACTGTTTACACATGGAGTGGAAATGGGCGGTGGTGGTGGTTCCATGATTGGTATGAACGGTGGTGGATGTGTGGTAGAAGAACTTTCTCCTTGCTCTTGTCGCTGTCTAGCCTGTTGCCTCCTTCGTCTCGTTTTGCTATTCAGCCTCCTTGCGGTTCTCTCGATCTCGGGATCAAAAAGAAGTTCGTCCACAGGGATCTGCCCTCGCATAAAACGTAAGTTGCACACTAAATCAAACAAATTACAAGCACAAGTCAAAAATTCGAAAGCTAAAAATTAAGCAACCATTGCGATGCTCGCAATATCAATTCACAATCCCCGGCAACGGTGCCATTTTGTTGAATGTATTTTTAAGTGTCGGGTTTTTGTTATCGTCTCCACAGGGATTGTGAGATATCACCGCCTTTCGACATTTGTTTTAATTCTTAGCTTAAGGTAACAATGGGGTTTTGGTATTTGTCACGGTATCTTGCATAAAAGTGTAATAAAATGCGGTAAAAGTTTTGGTTTTAATATTTGAGAAATATTGCCAAAGTTAGGGTTCGACGATCACTTTGCATGTATATGTTCGATCAACAAAACTTATAAACTCCTTTAGATGATAAACTATTTCACAAAGTCCTCCCAATGTGTTTATCTCTAACACACATTGTGAGTTTTCCCATTTTGATCCATTGTTTATCTCTAACACAATCTATCAAAATGACAACTTTTTTGGTTCAACCTTATGGTGAATAAAATCATTCATTACTATCTCTAGCTAACAAACAAGATTGGATGAAAACCTAGGTTAAGAGTTGGTAAACATCTCTCGATCATAAACCAACACAAAGAGTTTTGAATAAGAACAAAGTTTTCACCATATATTCACCATTAAAGAGTTTACAAATGAAGATCATCCCATTTACACACAAAGCTAATGATCATCTACATCTAACCTTGACAAAATGAAGGACTTAGCTACTCATTTTCATGGTAGCTTGGTCAACAAGTTTCGGAAGAAGGTTGATCAACATCCGAGTCGAATAATCGAGATTGGATGGGAATCCACCTTCTTTTTGTGAAAGATTGTTAAGAGATGAAGAGAAATGATTTCTAGGTCACCAAAGATCCCAAGAGCAATGCTGGAAAATATCTAAAAAGTACAAAAGTATGGAGGTGCAAAAGTATGGCTCCAAAAAGTAGCCCTTGCTACTTATAGAGCTGCTACTGAGCTGTCATGCTCGCTAGGCGAGCAGAATGGCTCGCCTAGCGAGCCCCTAAATGAGGCACCTGAGGCACCCGCGCCCAGAGAAATAACCTATGCCAGACTGGCATGTTCGCTAGGCGAACAAAACCTTCGCTAGGCGAAGCCCACGCTCAACCTTCGCTCCAGCGAGCTTGAGAGGTTTTGCTACTGGAATGCTCGTTGGGAGCTCGCTAATGGCTCGCCTAGCGAGTGAGTGCTGGCTGCGCTTTTCACCAAGTCTGGACGTGTTCACTACACACCTCGCTGGCAGCTCGCCTAGCGCGTTTGTTGATGTTTGCCACTGTAAAATACTGGAGCTTTTCGCTGGGTTCTCGCTGGGCGCTCGCCTAGCGAGCCCTTCGCCACAGCCCTCGCCTAGCGAGGAAGCTGATGAATGCATCTTTTCTTTGGTCCCTTTGCCAACTTTCTTGTGGCTTCATTTTCTATTATTTCATGCCTAATTCCTGCACAATAACACACAAATCAAAGGTACCAAGATCGTTTATCATTGTATTGCAATTCATCAAAAACAAAGGTTGTTTCGAACACTTTAGCAAGGAAACGGAGTGAAAGATGCCCATATTTGATAACTCAAATAAGCACTTTTGGGTATCTAACAACTCTCCCCAACTAGATTCTTGCTTGTCCTCAAGCAAAGTATACCTCTTGAAGGACAAGAGGATTTGCATTAAGAAAAAGGTTTCTCCGAAATCGGATAAAACGGCTCAAACACAAGCGAATCAGCAGATACAAATTTCCAACGGTTAGAATAAAATAATACACAAGAACTAAGACTTAGTAGTAATGCGAAATATGTATCTATCTACAACAATATTATCTTGAATGAATCACCCTATCTCTCCTCTTCGAATAAGGATTGAAGAAATTACGCGTTTGCAACCGCGGGAATAATCTCACTCTCCAACAAACAATGAAGAAATCAATTCAATTCATACAATGTCTAACCATTATAAATGGTAATGTGGAAGCACGAAGATCACTAAGGGCTTTTCGGTTGAAGCTTGGTTAGGTTAACAAACAAGGGTCATTTCTAAGGCCATTGAAAACGAAATTGCCGATGCAAAAGAGACATTCACTGTACATTATTCACACATCTCAACTTCGTTCCATTTATTTCTCATTTGAAACCTTCACAACTCTTATTTCACAACTCAATTTTTGTTTTTCACTATTTTTCTTCCAAGCAAGCATTCATTTTTATTTTCTCTATTTTTTTCTTTTCTTTCACATCATATTTACAAAACAGATGTTTCTCTTTTCTATATTTTTTATATATATTTTTTTTATGCTTGCTCGGTTTTTCAAGAGTTGTGGCACTTACCGATTCTCATTTTCGTTCTCCCCAACTTATTTCTTACTCACCCTAAGTGAATGCTCTTGACTTTTTATGGCAAAAGAACAATTATCAAAAATTTCCGGGTTTTAAGAAAAAGATTTTTGAAATCTCGCTTTATTTCAAGCTAAGATTCAACTCTTTAAGCTCAAAGGGGTTAACGAATACTCTCTCTACTCACAGGTAAGTTGTATTTGGAACTGGTTGTGCTCGATAGAAAACAAGTGCCTTGATCATTTCTAATTGCTTCCACATATTCACAATAATAAAAGACAAAGCATGAATCAAATGAATCAACAAAGCTTATTAGAATCCAGCATTTAAGTGTAAAATGGAGGTTTCCTCACAATTTGTGGTTTTAAGTCCTAGATGAAACATTCATTCAATTATGTTGCAAAAAGACAATACTCAATTACAAAAAAGAGTAAAGTTCTTAGTGCATTCTAAAATTCTAGCCGGAGGTAACCATGTACCTTAGCATTATTCACTTGTTTATTTTTATCATTGCCATCCAAGCTCGGATGCACCTTCATTGGATACTTATTTGAGGAGCAACCAATCTAGAAGGTTTGACACTCAACCAACCAAAAATTTATTAAAACAGAAGAAATTTAAAACATAAATAATAACATTACTTCAAAATTTAAATTTGTTCATGGGGGACAAAACACCCCAAAAGTACATAGCCAAAATCAAAGTACACAAGTCTGAAAATACAATAGAAATAAAACATAATATGAAAAATAAAATAACTTAGCCCTCCACGGACTCATAACCCTCATCAGTACCGCCCTCAGAACCGGTAGCCTCATCATCATCATCTCCATCAGCAGCACCAGAAGAAGCACCAGCACCCGCCCCCTCTCCAAACACAGGCCTGTCCACAGGCCAGCTAGCGTTTTGCAGAAACTGCTCACGCGTCATCAATGAGTGATCACCGGAGGGGTCACGTGCCTGCAGCTGTAATAGCTGCATAGAATCGTGCATATCGAGCATGGCACGCTGAGTTGCCGCCATCCAGTCCCAGTTGTAATTGCAGACAGCCTGCTGAAAAGGACTCGATCCTAGAGTAGAAGTACCAGGACCATCAGAAGCCCCGGTAACCTCAGCAGCTGAACTACCTCGTACATTCTTCGGTTTGCAAAACTTGGCCACGTAGCGGTCATCAATGGGTGGCGGGATCCTTACTTGACCCCTAGAGGGTAGCCTCACCCTCGCTTGCATGCACAAACTCATGATTAGGCAAGGGAAAGCCAGGGGACAATTCACTCGTGCCCCCGACTTTAGCCCGCTTTCAATCACGGACTTCAGCTCATAAGCAATAATCCTCGCCACATCAATCTGGACGTTAGTGAGGATGCTGTGTACCAAGTGTGCCACTAGGATCGGCACTGTAGAAGTATGAGACTTGGGTGTGATGTTTGTAAGAACCAACAAAAGGATCAGTTGAGCCAAGGGAGTCATGTCCTCCCTATGGTATCTCATGGGAACCCCAGATGGGTTCAGCTCAACTGATTTCCCTCTCAAAAGCAGGGCAACAGAAATTGAATCAGTATCCCGGTGAAGCCTTAATTCTTGGTGGTAGGTGTCTCTCTCCTCGGCTCCCAGTTGGAGCGGTTTACCCAGGACACGGTTAATTGCATCCCGATCGAACGCAACAGGACGGCCGGACACTCTAGATGTCCATGTGAATGGCTCGTCATCATCCGGCAGTGCGTTCGCATAGAACTCATGCACTGTTGCGATATCGTAATGTTCCAGGGGGGATATTAACCGATCCCACTTTTTGTTGTTGATCAACCCGGCGAATGTTCGGTTCGTGCCTTCAGGGTTGATTAAGAATCTCTTTTCTGGTAAAATCTTTCATTTTTCCAAAGCAATATATCTTGCAGCTTGCTTTGGCCCGACAAACTTGTCGGTGTCAAATTGTATTGGTACGGGACGGGAAGTGTTCCCGCCCTTTCTCTTTTTCGAAGCTCCGGATCTGGATTCCATCTGCAAAACATAAAGAGGAAGCAACACAAACACAAAACAGATTAGAAAGCAAAACCAGAATTCTAACTACTGTCATGCTCGCTGCTGCTTCGCCTAGCGAGTTGCTAGCGAACTTTACGGGTTTTTGGGTTCTGCAATGTTTACAATGAAATTTTGGAAAAACCCAAGTTCTCATGTAATCTATTTCAGAACAAAATGATCTATCAAGAAAAGAATCGTTCCATGTAATTCCAAACCCACATGCAAAACCTAAAATACCCATTCCCCCAAATTCACCCTAAATGACATGCAAATCAGAAATTTACAAAGTTCAAACATAAAGAAATGGAACTAGGGCAAACCTTAGTAAAATAGATTGATTGAATTTGAAATGCAGTGAGGGTTGCAATGCTTCAGTTTAGGGTTTGAGTGTTTGTGAGAGAGATGAAATGTGAGAGAGTGCTTGTGAGTGTTCGTGAGAGTGCTTCAGCAGAATTGTAAAAAGGAAAATTGTGTTTGGGCCCAAAATGAGTGGCCTGCTGATAATCAAATTAGTGCTGCCATGCAGCGCTCGCCTCTGCTTCGCCTAGCGAGCAGCTAGCGAATCTGCTCGCTACTGCTTCGCCTAGCGAGCATCTAGCGAGCATGACAGCATTTGCTTTTTCAAAAATAGTATTCCTGGTACATTCAGCAAGTTTTAACAATTGGAATCCCAATACGACACAACAGAAAAACTGTAAATACTTACAATGTTGGGGTGCCTCCCAACAAACGCTTGTTTAACGTCGGATAAGCTCGACAGTGCGATGCTCATAGAGGAGCATCCAAAGGAATAGCACAGCTCTCGCGATCCACATGACCGCCTAGATAAACCTTCAAACGTTGGCCATTAACGGTCCAACGGTCCTTCCTTTCCAGGTCCTCAATGACAATAGCTCCGTACTCCTTAACTTCTTTGACCCGAAATGGCCCGGACCATTTTGATTTCAACTTTCCGGGGAATAACTTCAACCTGGAATTGAACAGTAGGACCAACTGTCCGGGCACGAATTCTTTCTTTCGAAGCTTTTTGTCATGATATTTTTTTACCTTTCCTTTGTACAACCAACTTGAGTGATATGCGGCATTGCGCATTTCTTCCAACTCAAGCAGTTGCACCTTCCTTTTCTCACCGGCCAAATCATTTTCAAAATTTAAAAATTTCAGAGCCCACAAGGCTTTGTGCTCCAATTCGACCGGCAAATGGCAAGTTTTACCAAACACCAATTGAAAAGGAGTTAGGCCAATTGGAGCTTTAAAGGCGGTACGGTATGCCCATAACGCTTCATCCAATTTTTGTGACCACTCTTTTTTCGAATTTGACACAGTTTTTTCGAGGATTCTCTTAATCTCACGATTAGAGACCTCGGCTTGCCCATTAGCCTGTGGGTGATACGGAGTCGCCACTCTGTGTGATACACCGTAATGTTTTAAAATGCTTTCCAACGGTGCATTACAAAAGTGTGACCCTCCGTCACTTATCAACACTCAGGGAGTTCCGAAACGGGAAAATATGTTTTTCTTCAAAAAATTTATTACCGTTTTCGCATCCGCCCGAGGTGAGGCAATCGCCTCAACCCACTTAGAAATGTAATCAACTGCGACAAGCATATACTCGTTACCATAAGAGGGTGAGAATGGTCCTACAAAATCGATGCCCCAACAATCAAATACTTCGACCTCTTGGATGTTTTGGAGAGGCATCTCGTCTTTCTTACCAATCCCACCGCTTCTTTGGCAACTATCACAACTTTGCGCATGGGTATGTGCGTTTTTGAAAATAGTGGGCCAATAAAATCCTGACTGAAGGATTTTAGTGGCCGTTCTCACCCCATTATAGTGTCCGCCGTAAGGCGAGTTGTGACAATGCCAAAGGATGCTCTGCGCTTCATCGCCAGTAACGCATCTCCTTAAAAGGTTATCACTACCCAACTTAAACAAGTACGGGTCATCCCATACGTAATACTTGGCATCCGAAAGAAACTTCCTTTTTTGGTTCGAAGTTAGGTCGGGAGGCACAAAACCACTAGCTTTGTGGTTCGCAAAGTCTGCAAACCACGGCCTAACTTGAACTTTGAACAGTTTTTCATCAGGAAATTCTTCCCGAATTTCCTTCTCTGATGCGGTAACCTCCACATTAACTAAGCGGGATAAATGATCCGCCACCAAATTTTCTGATCCTTTCTTGTCTTTGATTTCAACATCAAATTCTTGCAACAAGAGGATCCAACGGATGAGTCTTTGCTTCGAATCCGGTTTGGTGAGCAAATATTTAATCGCCGAGTGGTCGGTATACACTACGACTTTAGACCCTATAAGATAAGACCTAAACTTTTCAAGCGCATACACTATCGCAAGTAATTCTTTTTCAGTGGTGGCATAGTTAATTTGAGCCTCATTAAGAACTTTACTTGCGTAATGTATCGCATGAATTTTTTTTTCTTTTCTTTGGCCTAATACCGCTCTGATTGCATAGTCGCTCGCATCACACATTAACTCAAAATTTAGATTCCAATTTGGAGCGACTATAATTGGAGCGGTAACCAATTTTTCTTTCAAAGTTTCAAAAGCTTGCAAACATTCATCGGTTAAGAGAAATACCTGGTCCTTAGCTAGCAAATTACTCAAAGGCTTAGCCACCTTTGAGAAGTATTTGATAAAGCGCCGATAGAACCCGGCGTGCCCCAAAAAGCTTCGGACTCCCTTCACATTCACCGGAGGAGGTAACTTTTCAATCACTTCAACCTTAGCTCGATCAACTTCAAGCCCTCTTGAAGAGACTTTATGGCCAAGCACTATCCCCTCGGTCACCATGAAGTGACACTTCTCCCAATTAAGCACAAGATTGGTCTTACACATCTTTCAAGCATCGTTTTCAAGTTTGCCAAGCATAGACTAAAGAAACCACCAAATACCGAGAAGTCATCCATGAAGACTTCCATTGTTTTCTCAATAAGATCGGCAAAAATGGCTTGCACACATCGTTGGAAAGTCGCCGGTGCATTGCACAATCCAAAGGGAATTTTTCGGTATGCGAAAACTCCAAACGGACATGTGAAAGCCGTCTTTTCATGATCGGCCGGGTCAACCGCAATTTGGTTATACCCGGAATAGCCATCCAAGAAACAATAGTATTGTTGCCCCGGGAGTCTTTCGAGCATTTGATCCATGAACGAGAGTGGAAAATGATCTTTTCGAGTTGCGGTATTCAACCGCCGATAATCAATACACATTCGCCACCCCGTTGCAACTTTAGTAGGGATCAACTCATCCTTGTCATTACGGATCACGGTAATTCCACCTTTCTTCGGAACCACATGCACAGGACTAACCCATGGACTATCCGAAATCGGGTAAATCATTCCCGCATCCAACAACTTTACAACTTCTTTTCTAACAACCTCCTTCGTGGTAGGATTTAAGCGGCGTTGTGGTTGAGCTACCGACTTAAAATCCTCTTCCATCAAGATCTTGTGCATGCAATAGGAAGGACTAATTCCTTTTAGATCGGAAAAAGTCCAACCCATGGCTTCTTGATTTTTTTTCAGCACATTGATCAAACGGGCTTCTTCATCATTTGACAAAAGGTTGCTTATGATGACCGACTTTGCTTCGGTCTCATCTAGGAATACATACTTCAAAGTAGAAGGTAATATTTTCAATTCAATAGGCGCTTTTTCGTCATTAACCTCCTTCTTCAAGTCTTCCTCCTCAACTTCCCACGGTTGTAGTTCGTTTAAACCATCAAGTTCCCTTAAGCATTCATCAAGAGCTTGCTCTTCTTCAGCTGTGAAAACTTCAAATGAGTCGTCAAGAGCTAACTCCATAGGAGATATCTCATGAATATGCTTAGAAACCTCCAAAATTGCCTCTTCGATCACATCGATGCGAAAGCTATCATTTCTATCTTTGAATGCTTCATTGCTTCGAATAGATCGAATGTAACTTCCTCATTTTGGACTCTCACCTTCATCAAACTGTCATCAACGTCTATCATCATTCGCGCGGTTTTCATGAACGGTCGGCCCAGGATGAGCGGAGCATCATCATCTTCTTCCATATCAATAACAATAAAATCGACCGGGAAAAAGATTTTGTCGACTTTAACCAAAACATCTTGGGCTACGCCATGAGGATGGGTAGTTGACTTATCTGCCAATTGCAACGTCATTCGGATGGACTTAATTTCAATGTTGCCAAGCCTCTTTATAATAGACAAAGGTATAAGATTAATGCTTGACCCCAAGTCAATTAGTCCTTTCCCGACATAGATATCACCAATTTTAACCGGCAAAGTAACTCTTCCCGGATCAACCTCTTTTTTCGGAAGCGTCCTTTGAGTAATTGCACTACAGCTTGCATCAAGGACAATGGTCTCCGGTTCCGTATACCTCCGCTTTTTTGTAAGTATGTCCTTCATGAATTTGGCATACTTGGGCATTTGCTCTAAGGCTTCGGCAAACGGAATGTTGATTTGTAGTTGTTTAAAAGTATCCATGAACCGGGCGTAATGTCGTTCATTCTCCCTTTTGGACGGAGCATGAGGATAAGGAAGGTTTTGGATTGGAGTAGCGCTCACTACCTCCTTTCCCTTAGCAACTCTAGAACTTCTCGCTCTTTTCTTTTTCACTTCCTCCCCCATTACTTCACCACTCGTATTTTTCTCAATTTCCACACTTTCTTTCCTTTCAACTTCACCATTCTTTTCGTTCTTTTCAACTTCTTCCTCCTCACTCCACTCCCCCACTTCACCATCAATATTTTCCTCCAATATTTCCTCCTCATTTTCTTTCTCTTCCTCTCTTTGTTCTCTCTCATCTCTTTTTTTATTCTCACTGATCAACTCCCTCCCACTTCTCGTCATGATCGCTTTACAATGTTCCTTAGGATTTGTTTGCGTGTTTGCCGAAAAGGAAGGACCGGTTTGTTGTTCCGCGAGTTGCTTAGCAAGTTGCCCAACTTGAGTCTCGAGATTTTTTATAGCCGCGTCGTTGCTCTTTTGATTAGCCATTGACATTTGCATGAATTGTGTCAATGTCTCTTCCAACTTAGAAGTTACAACCGGCGGTTGTTGAGGTTGATAAGGATTTTGGGGAGCCATGTAGTTTACTTCTTCGAACCCGGGAGGTGGACAGAATCCGGTGTCATGCTCACCTTTGCAAAGCTCACAACAAACTATTTGTTTAGCTTTAAAAGGTTCTCTCAACTCTTTTATTTGCTGCGTTAAGAGTTCCACTTGTTGTGAGATGAGTTTGTTTTGGGCAAGGATGGCATCGTTCGTCCCAAGTTCAAGCACTCCCGGTTTCTTCAAAGAGTTGCCTCTACTTTGACTCTGAAGATCATTTAGAGCCATTCGATTTATGATATTTGTAGCTTCTTCGGTGCTTTTAGATAATAAAGAGCCACCCGAGGTAGCATCCAACATTGTCTTGCAATTTGGTTGCAGTCCATTTTTGAAAATATGGATTTGAGTCAATTCATCAAATCCATGCCCTTTACACTTCCGAAGCATGGATTTGAATCTTTCCCACGCCTCATTTAATGATTCATTGATTCCTTGTGAAAACACTGAGATGGCCGTCTTGGATTCCATGAACCGGTTATGGGAGAAGAATCTTTCGATGAACTTCTCTTCCAACATGTTCCAGTCTGTCATGGCGGCTGGTGTTTGGTCTAAGTACCAATCTTTTGCTTTGTCGAGCAAAGCGTGGGGAAATAATCTTCTGAACAACGGTAGCTCCTGAGCCTGATCCACTCCGGCCGCCAATGCTATCTCATAAAATTTTGTGAGAAAAGCAAAGGGATCTTCATGGTCCATTCCGGTGAATGGACTTCCATATAATAAATTGAGAGTTCCCGTTTTCATCTCGGCTTGCCTTCCCGTGTGGTTGGCAAACTGAGCAGTGTTCCTTGGACTGTTTACACATGGAGTGGAAATGGGCGGTGGTGGTGGTTCCATGATTGGTATGAACGATGGTGGATGTGTGGTAGAAGAACTTTCTCCTTGCTCTTGTCGCTGTCTAGCCTGTTGCCTCCTTCGTCTCGTTTTGCTATTCAGCCTCCTTGCGGTTCTCTCGATCTCGGGATCAAAAAGAAGTTCGTCCACAGGGATCTGCCCTCGCATAAAACGTAAGTTGCACACTAAATCAAACAAATTACAAGCACAAGTCAAAAATTCGAAAGCTAAAAATTAAGCAACCATTGCGATGCTCGCAATATCAATTCACAATCCCCGGCAACGGTGCCATTTTGTTGAATGTATTTTTAAGTGTCGGGTTTTTGTTATCGTCTCCACAGGGATTGTGAGATATCACCGCCTTTCGACAATTGTTTTAATTCTTAGCTTAAGGTAACAATGGGGTTTTGGTATTTGTCACGGTATCTTGCATAAAAGTGTAATAAAATGCGGTAAAAGTTTTGGTTTTAATATTTGAGAAATATTGCCAAAGTTAGGGTTCGACGATCACTTTGCATGTATATGTTCGATCAACAAAACTTATAAACTCCTTTAGATGATAAACTATTTCACAAAGTCCTCCCAATGTGTTTATCTCTAACACACATTGTGAGTTTTCCCATTTTGATCCATTGTTTATCTCTAACACAATCTATCAAAATGACAACTTTTTTGATTCAACCTTATGGTGAACAAAATCATTCATTACTATCTCTAGCTAACAAACAAGATTGGATGAAAACCTAGGTTAAGAGTTGGTAAACATCTCTCGATCATAAACCAACACAAAGAGTTTTGAATAAGAACAAAGTTTTCACCATATATTCACCATTAAAGAGTTTACAAATGAAGATCATCCCATTTACACATAAAGCTAATGATCATCTACATCTAACCTTGACAAAATGAAGAACTTAGCTACTCATTTTCATGGTAGCTTGGTCAACAAGTTTCGGAAGAAGGTTGATCAACATCCGAGTCGAATAATCGAGATTGGATGGGAATCCACCTTCTTTTTGTGAAAGATTGTTAAGAGATGAAGAGAAATGATTTCTAGGTCACCAAAGATCCCAAGAGCAATGCTGGAAAATATCTAAAAAGTACAAAAGTATGGAGGTGCAAAAGTATGGCTCCAAAAAGTAGCCCTTGCTACTTATAGAGCTGCTACTGAGCTGTCATGCTCGCTAGGCGAGCAGAATGGCTCGCCTAGCGAGCCCCTAAATGAGGCACCTAAGGCACCCGCGCCCAGAGAAATAACCTATGCCAGACTGGCATGTTCGCTAGGCGAACAAAACCTTCGCTAGGCGAAGCCCACGCTTCAACCTTCGCTCCAGCGAGCTTGAGAGGTTTTGCTACTGGAATGCTCGCTGGGAGCTCGCTAATGGCTCGCCTAGCGAGTGAGTGCTGGCTGCGCTTTTCACCATGTCTGGACGTGTTCGCTACACACCTCGCTGGCAGCTCGCCTAGCGAGTTTGTTGATGTTTGCCACTGTAAAATACTGGAGCTTTTCGCTGGGTTCTCGCTGGGTGCTCGCCTAGCGAGCCCTTCGCCACAGCCCTCGCCTAGCGAGCAAGCTGATGAAAGCGTATTTTCTTTGGTCCCTTTGCCAAATTTCTTGTGGCTTCATTTTCTATTATTTCATGCCTAATTCTTGCACAATAACACATAAATCAAAGGTACCAAGATCGTTTATCATTGTATTGCAAATCATCAAAAACAAAGGTTGTTTCGAACACTTTAGCAAGGAAACGGAGTGAAAGATGCCCATATTTGATAGCTCAAATAAGCACTTTTGGGTATCTAACAGGTTCATTTGGTACTCATTCCAATGGAAATGCCATGGTAAAGAAGATGTTGAGAGCAGGCTACTATTGGCTGACAATGGAGTCTGACTGCTGCAAATACGTGAAGAAATGCCTTAAGTGTCAGATTTATGCGGATAAGATTCATAATCCCCCGACACTTCTGAATGTGATTTCATCACCATGGCCTTTCTCCATGTGGGGAATTGACAAGATTGGCATGATAGAGCAGAAAGCGTCCAACGGTCACAGGTTTATTCTCATAGCAATTGATTACTTCACCAAATGGGTTGAAGCAACATCATATGCAAACGTGACCAGGCAGGTGGTTGTGAAGTTTATCAAGAATCAACTCATATGCCGTTATGGTGTGCCAGACAAGATCATTACTGATAATGGATCTAACTTGAACAACAAGATGATGAGAGAGCTGTGTAGCGAGTTCAAGATTGCACATCATAATTCTTCTCCTTATAGACCCAAGATGAATGGGGTTGTTGAAGATGCTAATAAGAACATCAAGAAGATTATCCAGAAGATGGTTGTTACGTACAAAGATTGGCATGAGATGCTGCCATTTGCCTTGCATGGCTATCGTACATCTGTCCGCACTTCAACAGGGGCAACCCTTTCTCTCTTGTTTATGGCATGGAGGCCGTACTCCCAGTAGAGGTGGAGATCCCATCAATGAGAGTCTTGATGGAAGCCAAGTTGACTGAGGCTGAATGGGTTCAGAATCGTTATGACCAACTGAATTTGATTGAAGAGAAAAGATTGACTGTCATGTGCCATGGTCAGTTATATCAACAAAGGATGAAGAAAGCCTTTGATAAGAAGGTCAAGCCTCGTGTGTTCCGAGAAGGTGACCTCGTGCTCAAGAAAGTTTTGTCTTTCGCGCCCGATTCCAGGGGCAAGTGGACTCCAAACTATGAAGGTCCATATGTTGTCAAGAGAGCCTTTTCAGGCGGTGCTTTGATACTTATACCTATGGATGGGGAGGATTTCACTCGTCCTGTGAATTCAGAAGCAGTCAAGAAATACTTCGCCTAAAATAAGAACAGAATAGCTCGCAATTAGGGATTTGGCAAGTAACTGCATCCTGACAAGACTTTGCTCTACAACCGTCGTTTGTCAAAGAATTTTGCTCAGTCATCGTCAATTGAGGCTTCAAATACATTGGATTCAGAGTTGGTGGAGAAATGGTCATTATGTTCAATGTTGCCCTTTTCCAATATATATCACCAATTTCAAATTTGTAAAGATCCATGGAGTCTTGCCATTTGCAGACTACCATTCCATCAAATAAATTTGAGCCTTTATCCAATTCTTTGCACTCTTATTTGTTTCTGTTTAACAAATATTTGCATGTTTTAATTGATAAATATCATTGTTTTAAATAAATAAAGTTTTTATAAACTGTTTTTAAATAAAGTGAACATTCACAATGACAAAAAAGATAATTGGGACATCTTCAGTGCTCTCCCAAGGATAGTATGATCTCCAAAAGGGTAACACATTTGTTCATATTCCTAGCATACTTGTATCCTCTTCATTATCTTTTAGATTGTCTCCTTCGCAAGCGCAGAAGGAGGTTGAGCATCACCAAAATCCTCAGAGAGTCTAGAGTTTGGTCTTAATCTTCTTGCTCCCCAGTGAGGCTGGATCTAACATCCGTGTTATCAATTATCTGGTTGTCATCCCTTGTGCGGATTGACCTAAAATCTCTTATAGATTGATAAGTTGACATGCTATCTTTTTGAGGAAGTCGGTCTTCCCTCATTCAGATAGGAATTCTCCCGCAGAGTGAGCAGGAAATCCCCAGCATGAGTGGAATTCTCAACATTTTGGTTTGTAGCTTGTCCCTTGTGGACTCGCCTACATTAATTTCCGGCAGGTTTGGCTCTTGTTCATCCTCGGCAGGGTTGATCCCATTTAACTCCCTAGTACGGTCACCAGCAGGTTATCTCCAGCAGATTGCCTACAGGTTGTTCCCGGTTCAGTCGTCAACCGTGTTTCCCCAGTGGAGTTGTCTGATCAGAGCCTGTTTATTGTTTCCTCCTGAGCAGAGCGGATGATGGAAAGGTTTATTTTCTATCCCCAACGGAGCGTTGTTTCCCTTCTTCTCAGCAGAGATGATTTCTCCAACAGTTGAGGAAGTGTGTTGGTGTTGGAACTTTTGTTTGGTGGTTATTCCCCACAAAGTTTCATTTCTCTCCTTGATAATTGCCCTAGTAGAGTTGCTTCTATGATGGATCTTATCTGTGCTTAGCTTCCCCATCTAAGGCTTTGCCTGATTTCAGTTTAACGTTGAAACTTCTGAGGAAGATGTGTTGATTCCTTCCCCAGCGGAGTGACTGGTTCTCATTCTCCTTAGCCGAGATATTTCCTTCCGTTGGTAGAAGTGAATATTGTTTGATGAGCTTCTGTTTGGTGGTTGTTCCCCACAGAATTCTACATCACTTCCTGATAAGATCCCCAGTAGTTTCTTCTCTAGATGATCTTATCCTTATCTCTGCGTTCTGTTGGAAGATCCCCAGCTTTGGTGATTGCGATCCCTTGCTTATCCCCAACAGCGGTCTCTGATTCCCGGTGATCCTGTTTGTTCCCCTAGCAGTGGTCTTGGTACCCGACAGTGACCCAATTTGATCCTTAGCATTGGACTTGTTCCCCTGCAGAGATTGGTTTCCTAGTATCTGTTGCCCCCACCAGATTGGGAGTTTCCCCAGTGGGCCTGGCTTTCTCTTTTGAGATGTAGTACCAGATGTTTGTCCATTGATTCTTGGACCTGGTTGTGTTAGATATGTCTGTTTGTCAGCATTAATCATACATAAACCACGCATATACATGCATATTTTTAACATTCAGATATTCATGTTGCATTCTTTGCCATATATCTTTGTTTGTTATCTCATGCTATTTGGTGATATATATTTCCCCAAGCAGATGTTGGTGTTTGATCTCTCCATATAGAATCAACCCCATAGGCAGAAAGTGTATATCCTTCTTTCCATATTCCCCACTGAGTTATTTCCTCGTGGATGATTATTATTTCAGTTTCCTCCCAAAACATGTATTGGGATAGAATTACTCCCTTGAGTTATATCCTCATTGGGTTGAGTCTTGTTCATTGTGTCTCTCTAGCTCGTTCCTAGATTGACTTCTCTTGTTATTTCCCCTTGCACTTCCCCGTAGTTTAGATGAATGATTGCTCAATAACCAGTAATTGCCCATCTTTTCCCTGGCAGAGTCTGTGGCCTTCTACCCAGTAACTGGTATTTGTAAGTCCTATCTTTGTGGTTTTCTACCCTCATACCGGTAGTTGTAAACCCCATTTTATCCCCTGTTAGAGTTAACCCTTGATTTTGTTCATCCTAACCGATGACGGTTACTCTCTTCCGTGGTTTTCTACCCAGTAACCGGTAGATGTAATCCCCTCTTTGTTGGTTATCTTTATCCAACATTCGGTATTGATATTCCTTCACCTTTCGAGTATATCTCCCAGTAATCGGTGATATATCTCTTGGATAATTGCTTTGATAAAGCAATTTATCCCCAACGAGTCATCTTTCATTTACCCTTTTTGTTTGGTAATGATCGTTTCTCCCCTTTGATTGGTCATCATTTTATACCCAATATTCGGTATCCTAATGTCCCTTCTTTTCGGTCGATTTATCCTTTATTAACCCAGTAACCGGTTGTGGATAAACTTCCATGCGAGTATGTTATCTACGTTCTGACGGTAATAGATAATATATCTCATACACTCTTCGGTCGAAGTCTTTTTCTTCCCCAGTCGAGTAAGATTCGTATTTACTCATGGAATCGAATGTCCATCCTGTAATCGAGTTTGCTTTTTCAGCCCTCCTTTTGGATGATGAGTGTTTTGGAAATATTCCCCAATTCACGCCTGGTTGGTCACCTATTATATGCCCAGTAACCGGTATCCTTGGTATTCCTTCCTTTCTGCTCCCTATTATGACTTTTGTCCCCTGTGGAGTCAGATTTCCCTGAGTTGAAATATACCTTTTAGGTTTTCCTCAGATGTTTTGGACGATTGATATCTCTCACCCTTATACCGGTCTTAGATATTCATTCTCCCTAAGCATGTTGTTCTCTCACCCTCATACCGGTGTTTTGATCACATGTCTCTTTGAGCTTATTAACCAGTAACCGGTAATACCTCATTTTGTTTCCTCAGTTGAGTCCTTTGCGGACGTTCTGAGCTTGAGTTCCTTTAGTGGGTTTTCCCCATCTATGTCCGGATTTTTATCCGAAGTATCCTTTGTGGATAGTTTTGTTGCATTGGCATATTCCCCAATACATGCATCTTTGCGTCAGCTCGTGTCTTTCCCTTGATTTATTTTCATGGAATTCCTTCGTGTCTCTCAGCAATTTTAAGTCGTGACCTGCTCACGCATTTTATCCCCTTTACTCCCTATTAAAGTCTCTAGAGTCTCTGTCCCATTTATGAGTGTATTACTCATATGGATTTTCAGTTTCTCCTGATTTCTTTTTCCTTTGTGGACATATATCCCCATAGAGTATTACCTTTTGCATACATATATTTTGCATCATGAGGTCTCTTAGGGACCAAAATTCGTCTCTTTGTTAATTATTTAAGCCCATTCTACCTCGTCGAGACAAAGATTTTAACCTTCATATCTCCGGATAGAATGACCTTAAATAGGGGCATCTGTAAGACCCTAATTTTTATCCTAAGATCCCTCATGGCATCATATCATTGCACATTGCATTTGCCTCAAGGATCATGGCATCTTGGCTCCTTACCTTTGGGTGGGAACTTGTTGAGTTGGTTTGAGACCACCAAGCATACTTGAATTGTATATTATTTCTTTTCTTACTTTGTTTACTAACCAAAAGCACAAAAATATGTCACTAACATCTTTTCTTTTGTAGCTTGAGCAATCATAAGATCTAAGGCTCCTAGGAGGCCCCTATACTCAATGAATGGCCAGGTGAAGGTGAAAGCAAGCATGAAAATGGTTTACAAAGCTCTAAATCATCATATATGCCTCCCAAACATTTCAATTTGTCAATTTGATCAAAGCAAACGAAAGGGCTTGAGGATTGTTTCCCAAGGAAACCCTAATTCAATTGTGCATCAACTGTGCCTTGCTCATGAAGCAACCTCAACCCATGATCAAATACAATAAAGGGAAGTTCTTTAATTCATCATTTCGTGCATATTTGAACTTATTTGAGTTTCCTCAATCATCCATTCATCAAGATTTGAAGTTTAGACTTGAGAAGTAGATCAGTCAATTCATCTGACTATTTCGAAATCCACTAAGACCTAACTTTTAATGTGTTTTCCAAATGGAGATGACCCCAAGAGAAACAATGTTCTTAAGAGCCATATCAACAACTTTCATGTCCATAAAAAATTTATTTGAAGCTTGGAAGGTCATCATCCATTTCAAAACATTATAGGTCATTTTGACTGAAACCCTAATTTTGGGTCAATTTCCCAAGGACCTAACTCATTCATTTTTCATGATTTTGATGTGGGATCAAATGCATTAGAATGTTTAAGATGTATACTTCATTTGTTATGTTGAACAAATGTTCATAATCATAAAAGAAACACATGTGATAATGCAAAACATTATAGGTCATTTTGGACCAAAGGCATTGAAATGTGAAAAAGTCCAACTTCAAGTGACCAGAACTTTCTCATCAAAACTCCAAATGATGCAAACTTTAAGTCCAAAATTATTTTCTTGAAAAGATCTACAACTTTTATGTTGAAGGTTTTATCATTTGGAGCTTGGATCATTGAAACAAAAGGGCTTGAAGTTGGTCCATTTGGGAAAATTTCACATGCACATGTTTTGCACCTTGAACTTTATGACCAATTTTAATTAATTTCCCAACCCCAAATGGATTTTTGATCAACATAAAAATTGTTCCTCATGTCAAGAAATTTCCAACCATTACCCACAAGGCCATGTTTCATTTTGGTAAGAGGTATTTTCGAAGAGGAGAAAGTTTTGGTGCATTTATAGAAACCTTGTTGAAACTTCATGCAAACTCATTTGCAATCATATTTGCACATACAAACCTGATCATTGTGATTTCAGCAAGCCAAATCAATTGGATTTGGGCCCTCCATGCGCCTGTACAGGCCCATGCATGGAGGCCCTCATCACTCATGCACATGAGATTCGCATGCTTCCATCAGCATTTGCTATAAATATAGCTGCTTGGCTTCATCATTCATCAACCTCAAGGCGCCTTATATGCTGCAGAAGTAAATCTAAACCTCACTGAAAAGGAATTTTGCATTTCATCTCAATTTTTTAGGATCCAATTTTCAACTGCCTTGGTTGTTCATTGGACTCTAATTCCTTAGCCTCACTTCCTCTACACCTCAAGAACACACTGCAATCAAGAGTTGGAAGAAATCGTGCTCCATAGATATGCATTTCAGAGGTGGATGTTCAAACTTTTTTCAATCGAAACTCACTGATTCTTGCTCATTTCTTGTGTTTATTGGCTTGTCTGAAGTCCTCTCATAAGAGGCAATTGAATTGTGTGTTTAATTTTGCAAATCCGTCAAGTTCAGTTTGAACTCCATTAGTTTCCACCTCTGATTTCTCTTCCTATGAGGATCTAGAGTGAAAACCAATGGCACAGGGGTGATGTACATCACCCCCAACTTTCCAATGATATAAGGATCGCTTGTTTTGGTTAAGTTTTCCATACCTGCAACTCTGGCCGGAATCTCCATGTTCGCCGGAGAAGACGGTGGTGTACACCACCGTCCCTTTGCCAGATGTGATATGGACCATTGGATTGCATCTCCAGATCTAATATCAACTCTCCATTCTTATGACTATTTTTAAATCATTGTGTTGCTCAGTTGACTTGGACCCATGGTGCGCGCGCATTCCATTGCCCTCAGATCCTCCACATCATTTAATGAAAGGAGATCCAACGCGCCTGGATTTTTTGCATTTTTTTATTTTCCACTTTTATTTTGTTTATTTCATTTTATTTCAAAAAATCATAACTCTTTCATTTTAATTCCAAAAAATATGGGACCAATTGCATTATTTCTCTTTTTAATTCTAGTTTCTGAAAATGATTTTTAATATTTTTTATTTTGTCATTTAATATTTTTTGTGAATTTTCTCTTTTCTGCTTATTTTTAATTCATTTTAAATAGTTTCCAATATTCAAAAAATACAAAAATATTTTCCTAACCTTTTTGAATGATGATGAATCTATGAAAAATATTCTCATCAGTTTATTAATTGATTTGAGATTTATTTGAGATTTTAGTTGAATTAGGTTATTTTTTATTCATTTTAAATTGTTTAAAAATAGTTTATGGTTTCCAAAAATGCTGAAAATTGTTGTCAGACTTTGTTTGACTTTGTTGAACTTAGGATGATCCATTTGGACTTTTCAAAGTTGATTTGAAATGGATTTGAAGTTTGACCTTTAATTGTTTATTTTAATTCAAGTATTATTTTAATTTTCAAAAATACCAAAAATGTTTTATTTGTTTCTTGAATTCTAAGTTTCATTTTGCTTCTGTTTACTATTGTTTGACCTTGATTCCATTCATCTTTGGTCAATGTACTTTGCTTATTTCATTTGAATTCAGTTCATGTATATTCTTATTCATCTTTTTCTTTTTGATCAATGAGTTAAAGATTGGTGGTTAGCCTTGACATATGGGAGGCTTAACCTTCCTTGATTCAAATCTAATTCATCTTGATCATGAAGGTGAGAAAAACAAGAAAGGGGGGTTTGAATTGTTTTGGAAAATAAGCGCTTTTGCAAAATAAAATCACACAGGATTTTATACTGGTTCGCTTATAACACAAAGCTACTCCAATCCACCCGGCCAAGGTGATTTCGCCTTCAACAAGGGCTTAATCCACTAATCTTGAAAGATTATTACAACCAACGTCTAAGAGAAAGATCTCTTAGTCCTCTCAAGTATACAGACTGCACAGAGTCACTTGAGGAATAAAAATCAATTTAGGTAAAAACAGAATTTGTAATCTAGAATGCTTCTAGGTTAAAGCAAATATTACAGAATTTGAGCAAGTAAGAAGTTTCACGTTATGAGCAAAAGCTCGTGAAAGATTAAGAGAGAGAGTTGAGTATTTCTGTGCGTTCAGGTGTCTCTCTCAATGAGGTTTGCCGTCCTATATATAGAGGTGAAAGGACCGTTGTAGTGATGACAGATATTTGTCTTGATGAGAGTTTAATGCCATAACTTCTGTTGTTTCTTGCCAAAACAAGTTTGTCTCCCTGAATAACTTCTTTCCAAATATGGTTTCTTTCCCTTTGAAGTTGAAGTTGCCGTTACTCTGGATAAGGAAATTCTTCGTCAGAGTCTGAATTACTCTATTAATCTGAGATCTGAGAAATGACATTAGAGTTTCTGATAGTCTTGGTCTTTTTAGATCATCAGTGTTGACTTCAGAGGAAGTTGAGAGCTTCTGGTGTTCTGATATGCTGTTGCTCAGAGTCAGAACTTTTGGGGCGTGCTTCTTCTTCAGATGCTTCTGATATTCTGATATATTGTTTTGCTCGGAGTCAGAACTTCTAGGGAGGGTTTCCACTTCAGATGCTTCTGATCTTCTGGTACTTTGTATCTGATTTTATTCTGTATCTGATAAAGCGATCAGATTCCTTTGTTCTTGTTCAGAGTCCTGCACACTTAGAAACTTTTCGTTAGAGTGCCAATTTTGGTTTCATCCTTTGTTATCATCAAAATCCTGGAGTCTGTTGTAGAGCTATTTTTGTTCTTACAATCTCCCCCTTTTTGATGATGACAAAACAAACTTAAATGACAGATGAAACATTCAGATATAAGAGTTTATCAGATCAGATAGAAGTGAGCTCCCCCTGAGATAAGCTAGGGAGTTCAGAAGTTCTTACCAGAGCTTCCAAGCAATGAAGTTTTCTAGATACCTTTCTGCACCTTTCTAAGTCAAAGAGTGTTAGATGGATTTTAATTGAATAGTATGTTTGCAGAGTGCTTGAGGATTTAGACAATTTTTCATCAGAGCTGTTTGATTTCTCCCCCTTTTTGTCAGAATCAAAAAGACTTAAAAAAAGTGATAAGCAGGAAGAAAAAAAAAATATATATTTAGATAAGAGCAAAAACATCAGAGACAAAACAAGAAAAGCAACAAGCAAGAAAAAATCCTAAGTGCCTAAGGGTTGGGAGGAGGAGGCATTCTCTGAAGCAGTTGAGTCAGCAGATTCTGGATGTTGGCGTTGACTGTGTCCTGTTGATCCAATCTGGCTCGGACTTCCTTCTGCTCTTTCTGAAACTCCTCAAGGGTCTTGAGAACCAGAGGGGCAAAAGTAGAGGACTCCCCCTGAGTCAGAGCATTCTGTTCTTCAGCGGCTTTAGCTTCAGCTTCAGCAACAGCTTTTGCTTCAACTTCAGCAGCAACGGCATCAGCTAGAGCTTTGGCTTCAGCTTCCCTTACCCTTTGAAGTTCTTCTTCTCTTGCTCTTTCTTCTGCTTCCCTTCTGGCTTCTTCCTCAGCTTCTCTGGCTAAGCGCTCCTGTAGTCTTGCCTCAGCGTCTCTGATAAAGTCGTTTATGACTTGCTCAGAGATGTGCTTCAGCTTAAAGGCCTCAGAAGTCATTCAGCCAATGACTCTGTTCCAGTGTGTCCTAACAGAGGAAGGATCATCACTGATGCCAGAGTTTGTGGACAGGGACTTAACCTTTTCCACTGATGCTTCTGCAAACAGCATAATTGCCTCTTATAGAGTTGGCAGGGAGTGGTCAGGTTCAGATGGTAGAGGTGAGGAAGTGGGAGGGCTTAGGTTGAGAGTTTGAGGTTCAGCAGAAGTGTTTGAAGGGGTAAGGTCAAAGGCGTTGGGGTCAGAGGGTTGAACGTCATATGGAGTGACTGTTGGTTGTTCTGTGGGTGGTGAGGTTACTTCAGGTTCAGGTGGAGGTGGTTGTGGTTGTTGGGAGGCAAGGTTTTGTGTCTGAAGTTGGGCTAGAGTGGGAGAAGCGGGGTCAGAGAATTCTGTGTCAGATGAGATGATACAGTAAGGGGGTGATTCTGGAGCTGAAGATGAGGAGGTGGTTTCATTCATTTGTTCAGCTTCAGATATGGGTAAGGAGGTATTGGCGAGGTTAAATTTTGGGAGTGGTTGAGATGTTCTGGTCGTTGAAGGAGGGGTGTCAGATGGGGTGTATAAAGGGGTTGGTGGAGGAATAGAAGAGGCAAGTTGCTGTACAGAAGGAGCAGGAGAGGCAGACTTACCAGAAGACTCATGCAAAGGTGCTGGAGGTCTTGTTTCAGAGGATTCTCCTAGCTTCGATTTCTTCGCCTGTGATGTCTTCTCAGAGGGACCTCTTTTGTGCCTCACGAAGTTGGGAGCTTTATCTGGCAGTTCGCTCAGCCTGAAATCTGAAATATCCACGCCTTCATCCTTCAGACGTTGGAGATAGTGGAGAATTGCCTCTTTGGGTTCTTCCTTGGAGAACAGATATGGACCATGGGGAATTTTCCTCTGATCTTTTAAGGCTTCCCAAGAGGTGTCCAGAGTGGGTCTAACGTTGACCTTCTCCAGAATTCCCATGCTCTGCAGATTCCTGGAGTTCAGAGGCCTTCCAGTGTCGATTGCCATGTCGTCCATAAGCCTGAGCTTTACCAGATGGTCCACGAGACCATTCTCTATCAGTACATCTGAGAGGAGTCTTCCCAAGGGAATGTAAGTTCTGGGCTTCATGTGATTTCTGGTTTCTCGTACAGAGTCTCTGAGATATTTGAAGAGGAGTGCTGGGAGGCATAGCTTCAGACCTTTATGAATACAGTACATAATACATTTCTGATATGTATTGATGTAATCTGATGAATTTGACGCTGGGCGATGATGGATTATTCCCAGAATGATTTTGAGCCAGACCCGGAGGTTCTGATGCAGTTCCTTGTTCTTTGAGGGGTTTCCTTCTGCGTTTAGTTTGAAGATCGTTGGGTTGATTTCTTGAGCTATGTATTTTGCCCTGGGATTGATGTTATAAATCCTTCTTCCTCCATCTTTCTGCATGTTCAGCAAAGCAGCGATGGACTTTTCAGTTATCACAATCTTCACACCCAGAACGTATGAGACTATGAAATGATCGTCAGCATCAGCAAATCTCCAGAATTCCTTAATGAGATTTGGGTAAACTAGACCGTAGAGGCGTTGAAAGTAGTTTCCCCAACCTTGTTTGCGAAGTTCTTCAGTAAGGTCTACGCCATTTCTTCTCATGTTATCAAAATCCACCAGGGATTCACACAGCACGTCCAGTTTTTCAAAAGGTGTTGCAAGGTTAATATGGGGTTCACGGTCAAGAATGTGAGGCTCCTTGTAAACTGGTGTTGTAACTACGCCTGTAACCGTTGGAGTAGGGTTGCTGGTGCTTTGAGCAGGGTTGCTGGAATCCATTTGCTGAGAGTAGTTGAACACAGATTGTTGTTGAGTATTCATGGTGTTGATGAAGAACTGAGATGAAGATGAACTATTTGCAGAAATGCCTTGAGAGAACTTGGGTTTAAAGAGTGAGTGAGAGTGAAATGTGTGCAAAGTGTGAAAAGAGTGTTTAAATACCCATAAGGGCGCATGCAAAACGACACAGAATTCAGAGTTTAGCACAAAAACCAAGTTAGCACGTTTAGAGGGAGAAATGATTATAGCTCATAAATGATGTCTAATCTCAACAGTTTGCACACTGCTCGAGGAGATCTCAAGAGTCTGTTCCTTGATTACTACTGGACAGCTGTCTAGAAGTTTCAAGGTTAGACGCAAGATGCTCCACGTGGTTTGATATATCTGATCTTCAGGAATACCAAACGATTGGTTCCTGGAGATTTCCAACTCAGATAACTTCTAATTGGGTAGAAGTATCAGAGTTAGAGGCAGAATCCATTTGTTTATGTCAGAGTCTCATTTAACCACTTCAGAGGCACATTTTATTCAGGGCAGTTTTGAATGTTCAGATTTTCTAAGATAAAGAGGAATCTATCTTCAGCTAAGGGTTTAGTGAAGATATCTGCCCATTGATGATCTGTATCAATGAACTTCAATGTGACTATCCCTTTCTAAACATAGTCTCTGATAAAATGATGTTTTATTTCAATGTGCTTAGCTCTGGAGTGCAGAATGGGATTCTTACTTAAACAAATGGCAGCAGTATTATCACAAAAGATAGGAATGTTACTCTCGAAGAATTGCAGATCTTCTAACTGATTCTTCATCTAGAGCATCTGAGTCGTGCATAGTGATGCTGAGATGTATTCTGCTTCTGCTGTGGACAGAGCGATAGTTGATTGCCTTTTGCTTGCCCAGGATATCAGATTGTTTCCCAGGAGCTGACAATTTCCATATGTGCTTTTTCGTTCCAATCTATCTCCTGCGTAATCTGCATCACATTAACCAGAAAGTCTATACTCTGATGTTTTCTCATACATCAGGCCCAGGTTAGGAGTTCCTTTCAGATATTTGAGAATTCTCTTAACTGCAGTTAAGTGAGTTTCTCTAGGATCTGATTGGAATCTGGCACAGAGACAGACACTGAAGAGAATATCAGGTCGAGTAGCAGTCAGATAGAGAAGGGAGCCTATCATACCACGATAGAGCTTCTGACAAACCTTTTTACTGACTTCTTCCTTTTTAAGAATGCATGTTGGATGCATGGGAGTCTTTGCAGAGTTGCATTCAGCCATGTCAAATTTCTTTAGAACATCTTTTATGTATTTGCTTTGATGAACGTACGTGACTTCTGAAGTTTGGTTAATTTGAATTCCCAGAAAGAACTTTAGTTCTTGCATTAAGCTCATTTCAAATTCTGCCTGCATTAACTCAGAGAATTCTTGACAAACAGAGGCGTTAGCTGAACCAAAAATAATATCATCAACGTATATCTGGCATATCATGAGATCATTGTTAAGGTTTTTACAGAAGAGTGTGGAGTCAACTTTTCCTCTGATGAAATTATGTTCCAGAAGAAAGTTACTTAATCGTTCATACCAAGCTCTGGGAGCTTGTTTAAGTCCATATAAAGAGTTTTTAAGTTTAAAAGCATGTTCTGGATAATTTGGATTTTCAAAACCTGGAGGTTGGTTGACATATACTTCTTCTGATATATAACCATTAAGGAATGCGCTTTTGACATCCATTTGATACAGTTTGATAGAATGATTTATAGCGAAGGATACAAGAAGACGAATAAATTCTAACCTGGAGACTGGAGCAAAGGTTTCATTGTAGTCAATACCTTCTTGTTGACTGTAACCTTGAGCTACCAGTCGAGCTTTGTTTCTGACGACTTCTCCTTTCTCATTCAGCTTGTTTCTGAATACCCATCTGGTTCCGATAACGTGAGTGCCTATGGGCTTGGGAACAAGATCCCAGACATCGTTCTTTGTGAATTGATCTAACTCTTCTTGCATGGCTAGAACCCAGTCATTATCTTGAAGTGCTTCATCACAGGACGTAGGCTCAATCAGAGACACTAGCCCCAGAGGAGTCTCTTCAGAGGTCTTGAAGGTAGATCTGGTTCTGACAGGTTCGTCCTTGTTACCCAGAATCAATTCTTCAGATATATTGAGGCGACTTTTAGCTTTCTTTGGGATTAATGGAAGATTAATTTCTTCAGGATTTTGAATGGCAGTTGCTTCTGGAGCTTTGTCAGATCCTGCAAGAGTGATTTCTAAATCTGCAAAATTCTCAACTAGCTTTGACTTTTCAGGGTCAAGCTTATCGTCAAATCTAACATGAATTGATTCTTCCACAATTTTGGTTTCTATATTGTATACTCTGTAGCCTTTAGAGCGTTCTGAGTATCCTAACATAATACCTTTCTGTGCTTTGGAATCAAACTTGTTCAGATGTTCTTTAGTGTTTAGAATAAAACAGGAGCATCCAAAAGGATAAAAATATGAAATGTTTGGTTTTCTTCCTTTACACAGTTCATAGGGAGTCTTTTCCAGAATGGGTCTTATGGAGATTCTATTCTGAATATAACATGCTGTATTTACAGCTTCGGCCCAAAAGTGCTTAGCCACGTTTGTTTCATTGATCATAGTTCTTGCCATCTCTTGGAGTGTCCTATTCTTCCTCTCTACAACTCCATTTTGTTGTGGAGTTCTAGGGCAGGAGAAATCATGGGATATTCCATTAGAGTCAAAGAATTCCTCAAAAAATTTGTTTTCAAATTCCCCACCATGATCACTTCTGACTCTTACAATTTTAGAGTCAAATTCTTTTTGCACTTTGGAACAGAAGCTAGTGAATACAGAGTGAGACTCGCTCTTGTGCTTTAGGAATTTTACCCATGTCCAGCGACTGAAATCATCAACAATGACTAGTCCATACTTCTTTCCATTGACTGATGATGTTTTCACAGGACCAAACAAGTCAATGTGAAGAAGTTCCAGAGGCTTAGAGGTAGTAACAATAGTTTTCTTTTTGAAAGATGTTTTTGAAAAATTTCCCTTCTGACATGCTTCACACAGAGCATCTGAAGAGAACTTCAGTTTAGGCAGGCCTCTGACTAACTCGAGTTTATTTAGCTGAGATAATTTCCTCATGCTAATGTGGCCCAAGCGTCTATGCCATACCCATTGCTCTTCGTGAACGGACATCAGACACTTCACATTTTGTTCTTTTAAATCAGACAGATTGATTTTATAAATATTGTTTTTCCTCTTGCCTGTGAATAGGACAGAACCATTGTTTTGATTTATGGATTTACATGTTTTTTGATTGAAGATTACATCATAGCCGTTATCACTTAATTGACTTATGGATAGCAGGTTATGCATTAATCCTTCTACGTAAAGAACATCAGATATAGAGAGAAGAGTACCATTACCAATAGTTCCGGAGCCTCTGATCTTTCCTTTCTGATCTCCTCCGAAACCTACGAATCCAACGTCTTTAAGTTCCAGGCTTTGGAACATAGACTTTCTTCCCGTCATGTGTCGCGAGCATCCAGAGTCCAGGTACCATGACTGGTGTTTGAACTTTGCTGTATAAGATATCTGCAACATAAACAATCTTATCTTTTGGTACCCAGAGTCTCTTGGGTCCTTTATGATTAGTTTTCTCAGAGTTTCTGATTACCTTGGGTTTTCTAGCATTATCAAACTTTTGTTCTTGTGTGTGTGTGTAGTGATATGAAAATGGGGATTTAGGTTGGTCACTAGTAGAAGTTTTATCTTCCTTAGGATCATACCCAATTCCTCTTCTATTGTTCTGACTGATTCCATAAATCATGGATGCCATTACACTTCTTCCTATCCCATTTTTCAGAAACTTTTGAAAGGCTTTTTCGTACTTATAAATTATCGTGTTTGAAGTTTGTGGAGCTTGAGATAATGCTTCTTCTAGTTTTAAACAATTTTTCTTTGCTGCATCTCTTAGTGATGTCAAAACTTTTTTTTCATCTTTTAGTTCTAGAATTGTCATCTCAAGTTTGCCACATTCTTCAAATTTTTCTTCAAGACAGCCTTTTATAGCTTTAAATTTTTGTTTTAGTTTCTGATATGAGATAAGAGTTTCAGACAAGCATGATTCTAGGTTAGATCGAGAGAGTTCAGAAAATACCTCTTCTGATTCAGATTCTTCATCTGAAGTGCTCCTGGATGTGGTAGCCATGAATGCCACATTTGCCTGTTCATCAGAGTCAGATTCTGATGAGTCAGATTCGCTGTCATCCCAGGTGGCCACTAATCCCTTCTTGGTTCTGAGGGAGTTTTTCTTGAAGCTATCTTTTTTGGAGCTGTCTTTCTTTAATTTTGGGCATTCGTTCCTGTAGTGACCTGTTTCTTTACATTCATAACAAGTAACATCTTTGTTAGTTTTACCTTTTGAGGTTGATTCTGATCGATCCCCTCTGGGTCTTGGTCTCCTGAAGTTATTGTTCCTCTTTTTCCAGAGTTGTTTAACTCTTCTAGTTATGAGGGACAATTCTTCTTCATCATCAGAATCTTCCTGTTCAGAGTCATCAGCATCTTCTGTTTCAGCCTGGAAGGCTTTGTTCCTGTCAGGCTTGCGTCTTTCAGATCTGGACTTTAATGCTACAGATTTGTTCTTCTTCTGAGGCTCATCTTCCTCCAATTCTATCTCATGACTTCTGAGTGAACTGACAAGCTCTTCAAGGCTGATGTTGTTCAGATCCTTTGAAAGCTTTAATGCAGTGACCATGGGTCTCCACTTCTTTGGCAAGCTTCTGACTATCTTTTTGACGTGGTCTGCAGTTGTGTATCCTTTGTCTAGTACTTTGAGACCTGCAATAAGAGTTTGGAATCTAGAGAACATTACCTCTACAGCTTCATCATCCTCCATTTTGAAGGCTTCATATTTCTGGATTAGAGCCAGAGCCTTTGTTTCTTTGACTTGAGAGTTTCCTTCATGAGTCATCTTCAGGGAGTCAAGTATATCTTTAGATGTTTCCCTGTTGGTGATTTTTTCATACTCATTATAGGATATGGCATTGAGAAGTATCGTTCTGGCTTTGTGATGATTCTTGAATTCGCGCTTCTGATCATCTGTCATATTGCTTCTGGGAACTTCAACTCCAGCATTAGTTACAGGAGGTTTGTATCCATCTGTGACAATGCCCCAGAGATCAATGTCATAGCCTAGAAAGAAACTTTCAATTCTATCCTTCCAGTAATCGAATTTCTCTCCATCAAAGACAGGAGGCTTAGCATTGTAACTGTCTCTTTCATTTGTCTGGGCCATAGTTTTTCTCGTTCTGGATCTCTCTACACGGTTAAGTGTTTGATTGGAAAATCAATAATAGAGCCGAAGCTCTGATACCAATTGAAGGTGAGAAAAACAAGAAAGGGGGATTTGAATTGTTTTGGAAAATAAGCGCTTTTGCAAAATAAAATCACACAGGATTTTATACTGGTTCGCTTATAACACAAAGCTACTCCAGTCCACCCGGCCAAGGTGATTTCGCCTTCAACAAGGACTTAATCCACTAATCTTGAAAGATTATTACAACCAACGTCTAAGAGAAATATCTCTTAGTCCTCTCAAGTATACAGACTGCGCAGAGTCACTTGAGGAATAAAAATCAATTTAGGTAAAAACAGAATTTGTAATCTAGAATGCTTCTAGGTTAAAGCAAATATTACAGAATTTGAGCAAGTAAGAAGTTTCACATTATGAGCAAAAGCTCGTGAAAGATTAAGAGAGAGAGTAGAGTATTTCTGTGCGTTCAGGTGTGTCTCTCAATGAGGTTTTCCGTCCTATATATAGAGGTGAAAGGACCGTTGTAGTGATGGCAGATATTTGTCTTGATGAGAGTTTAATGCCATAACTTCTGTTGTTTGTTGCCAAAACAAGTTTGTCTCCCTGAATAACTTCTTTCCAAATATGGTTTCTTTCCCTTTGAAGTTGAAGTTGTCGTTACTCTGGATAAGGAAATTCTTCGTCAGAGCCTGAATTACTCTATTAATCTGAGATCTGAGGAATGATATTAGAGCTTCTGATAGTCTTGGTCTTTTTAGATCATCAGTGTTGACTTCAGAGGAAGTTGAGAGCTTCTGGTGTTCTGATATGCTGTTGCTCAGAGTCAGAACTTCTGGGGCGTGCTTCTTCTTCAGATGCTTCTGATATTCTGATATGTTGTTTTGCTCGGAGTCAGAACTTCTAGGGAGCGTTTCCACTTCAGATGCTTCTGATCTTTTGGTACTTTGTATCTGATTTTATTATGTATCTGATTTTATTATGTATCTGATAAAGCGATCAGATTCCTTTGTTCTTGTTCAGAGTCCTGCACACTTAGAAACTTTTCGTTAGAGTGCCAATTTTGGTTTCATCCTTTGTTATCATCAAAATCCTGGAGTCTGTTGTAGAGCTATTTTTGTTCTTACAGATCATAGATCAAGTGAATGGCTTTGCATTAAGGATAGGTTACTTCTTGGTCAAGCAAAAAACCTAAATCAATACAAGATCATTCTTCTTTTCTTTTGGCATGGCAAGTTGTAGGAGCTTGGCTTACTAGTCAAGGTCTCTAACTTGTGTCTGTTGCCTATATTTTTATTGACCGACCTCAGATAGGTGTGACTACTACATTAGTCCACTTACGATTGCTTAACATAGCGCTAAATTGCCTTATGGCACACTAACACTAACTATTGACCATTAACTTTTAATTCAAGTCATTTAATTCTTGCAATTTACTTTTATGCAATTTAATATCTTGTACATTATTCATTTGCTTTTGCCCTTTGCTCACTTGAGCTCATGTTTATGTTAATGCAATTTGCCTTTTGCTCACTTGAGCACATTATTGTGTATATACTATTGTGCTTGTGTTTTTTGTTTTGATTGTTGTGAACCAAATGCAAATGGACAAAAGGACTTAGACTTTAGGACTTTCCCTATGCAAAATGGAGTCAAAGAGCAACTAGGTCTCATGCCTTTAGAATGCTATAAAAGAAGAAATAATGTCAAAGAGCAACTAGGCCTCATGCCTTTAGAATGCTTAATCTTGAAGAGGACTTTGAAAGGACCAAATTTCTAAACTCCCTCTTGTCCATTCTTTATTTGTTTTGTGGAACTTTTTCATTTGTGTGTTCTTGTGCTAGGGATCTTAACTTGAGCCAAGTACAAGAACCATTGTCATGAGCATCCAAAGTGAGAGATACAAAAGCCATTGGAAGATTCCTAGGAGCTTGCTTGCTTGATTGATTGCTTGAGTTATTTGCTTTATTGCTTGCTATTCCAAAGGAATAGGAGCTACTTGGATCATCACTATGATCTCAAGAAGGGAAATCCATTGTGGTTTTTTTCTCTTCCTTCATCTTTGTATGTTTAGGACCTTAGCCATTCTTCTTCTTCCCTCCACTCTAACCCAAGCCAAAACATTTGTGCAAACATTAACATTGTTTTCAAAAATTAGAAACCTAAGCACTATGCTTTTGATTTTCCAAACTTCTTTTCATAACACTTATTTTGAATTGAATTCTAAGTCAACTTTGGCCATATTTTGTAAATACTTTTCATTGGTAAATACAACTCACTCAATTGTTTTTTGTGGTTTCAATGACCACTTCTTGCCAAAGCCTTTTTACAAACATTAGCTATTAGGTTTGAGTTATCCTTGAGGTTGATATAATACTCATCTATATCCTTAGTGATGGACAATAAGTCTTCCATGCTTATTATAGGGTTAAACCCTCACTAGCATGTTGAAGCTATCCTCACATGGTGGATTTGTGGTTTTAGGTTAAGTTTTCTCCCTTTGATAACAAAAGACCTTAAGGCTTTTGGACCAATCAATTCACCAACTTGTTTTGAGATTTTTACCCCGAACTACGAAGTTTTGATCCTAATCTTTTTTAAGATGGTACGTAGGCAATGGGTTTATCCATTCAAACACAAAATTATAAATAATTTGTACATTCTTCTCTCATCTCCCCAATCATGTTTGCACAAATAATTTTTCACAAATACCAACCTACCTTACAACAATTGTGAAAAGGGCTCCCTAGGAGTACCTAGGATGTTTTGGGTGCTTAAAACCTTCTCATTGCATAACCAACCCCCTTACCCATATCTCTGACATTTTTATTAGTTTTTGATTTGATAAAACTTCTCGGTTTTTGTTCGCTTTCTAACCTTTCCTTTGGATAAATAAAAGTGCGGTGGCGACTCGAATTGTATGATTTACTTTTGATTTAGTCAATAAATCTAAAGGTAACGAATACCCCGCTACAGTATGCTAAGAATATAGTGAAGAAGTTTGTCCTAGAAAGTTCTAGTAAAAAAGGACACCTACGACAACTCACTTGAAATTAATTAAGGATGAAAAAGGTGTTGATGTGAATCAAAGTTTGCACAAGAGTATGATTGGTAGTCTTTTGTATCTTATAGCTAGCATACCAGACATCACTTTTGCTCTAGGAGTATGTGCTAGATATCAGGCTGAGCCTAAAATTAGTCACATTACTCAAGTGAAGAGGATCTTGAAATACATCAATGGTACTAGTGAGTATGGCATATTGTATTCTCATAGTTCTAATTCCATGTTTGTAGGGTATTATGATGCAGACTGGGCAGGTAATGCTGATGATAGAAAAAGTACTTCTGGAGGATGCTTCTTCTTGGGAAACAATCTTATCTCGTGGTTCAGCAAGAAGTAAAATTGTGTGTCATTGTCTACTGTTGAGGTTGAGTATATTGCAGTAGAAAGCAATTGCTCTCAATTGATTTGGATAAAATAAATGCTAAAGGAATCTAATGTCAAGCAGGATGTCATGACATTATATTGTGACAATATGGGTGCAATCAATAATCAAAGAATCCCACTCAACATAGTAGGACAAAGCATATTGACATTCGTCATCATTTTATTAGGGATCTTGTTAAGGACAAAATTGTTAATCTTGAGCATGTGGCCACTGAGAAGCAACTGAAAGATATATTTACTAAAGCTTTGGATGCAAATCAGTTTGAGAAGTTAATGGGCAAATTGGGAATTTGCATGTTTGAAGAGTTATAACAATTACCGATATGGAGACGTGCAAACAATATTTTCTCTTCCCTCCATTTAGTGGTGCACGAAACTCCAGGGAAATCATGACAAACTTTCATTATTTTTCTTCCAAAACGCCATCATCTCTCTCTCTCTCTCTCTTACCTACTTCATCGATTCCATTCTCTCTACCCTCAGTAAACTGTTCATCATTGTTCTTGTTTACTTTCATCTCTCTACAGTCAATCTCAACTTAAAATTTGTCATTAAGATGTCTAAACCTTATGGCTCAACACCAAGCAAAAACACCAAAGATCAATCGGCCCCTAGGATTGCTTGTGATAATATGGATCATTCCGATATTGTAAATGATGTCATTCCTCTCTCCATTGTTCTAGGACACGTTCCTACTAAAAGGAAGGCTAAAAACCTATTGTGGAAAAGGTTAAGCCTTCACCTGTAAGTAAATATTCTAACCCCTATGAGTCGGCTCAAATTCCTTCTAGTGAGATTAGGAATATTGAGCCCTTTCTTGCTGTCAAGAAACATCACTCTATGACTAGCTTATATCTTGATCCTATTAAAACCACTGATGTCGAACCTGATGTTGTTGTATCTACTAAAGGTTCTATTTTTCCAGAAGTAGTTGGTAGTGTTGAATCATTTGAAAAATCTGACTCTGGTAATGTAAGTCTAGATAACCCTAGATCTGATAAGACCCTAGGTTAATCTAGTATGAATTTGATAGATACACTATTGATAAGAGTATTCATGTGTTAATCTCCAAAATCTTGAATGATAAACCTAAGTCTGATGTTGAGCCGAATGTCACTATATCTTTGGCTCAAAATGATCATCCTATTAAAACATCACTTGAAAAATCTGATGGAAAGTCTGATAGTGAGTCTGTTCCAATTAAGTTCCCCAAAAAATCGGAAGAGAAAGATAATTCTGATAGCATGTCTATTGATATGTCTAACAAAGAAGAAAATTATGGTGTGAAGAAGGATCAATCTATAGACATTGTAAATATAGATGATCTGGACTCTAATGATAAGCCCATTGGTAAGATATTGGCTCTAGGGGTAGCTAAGAGATTAAAGAGTAGAAAAGGGAAAGTTGTTGAGTCTACAAGCAAGCCTCCCAAGGCTCCCAAGAATAGTATAAGTGTTGGTCCTACTAAAGGGTGGAGCAAGGTTGTAACTCCTGCCACCAAGAAAATATCTATGAACAGGAAGGAAGTTCCTTCTAGTTCTAGTGATTATGACTTTAATGTCGAATAAAATGTTTAAGACATGCTGCCTCTAAAGAAACCTTTTGGGAAAAAGGTCCCTGCTAATGTGCCTGAAGTTCCCATTGATAACATCTATTTTCACTCTGCTGAGAATGTTGAAAAATGGAAGTTTGTGTACCAAAGAAGGTTGGCTTTGGAAAGGGAACTTGGCAAGGGTGCCTTTGAGTGCAAAGAAGTGATGGATTTGACTAAAGAAGATGGGTTGATGAAAAGTGTGGCTGATTTTGGCAAGTGTTATGAGATTCTTGTAAACGAGTTCATTGTGAATATTTCTAAGGATTGTGATAACAAGAGGAGTAAGGAGTTTAAAAAAGTGTATGTGAGAGGAAAGTGTGTGGAATTTTCTCCAGAAATCATTAACAAGTTCATGGGAAGAAGTGAAGAGGAACAAGCTGAGTAGAGGTATCTGATAATTTCATTTGCATGGAAATCACTGTAAAACAGGTAAAGGAATGGCCAAGAAAATGGAAGCTATCAGTTGGTTTCTTGAGTGTGAAGTATACAGTACTTCATAGAATTGAAGCTTCTAATTGGGTTCCAATAATCATACTTCCAACATTGCTACAGGATTGGTTAAGTTTATTTACATTGTAGGGACCAAAACCAAGTTTGACTTTGGGTCATATATTTTTGACCAAACCATGAAGCATGATACCTCTTTTGTTGTGAAGATACCTATAACATTTCCCTCCTTAATTTATGGTGTGATTCTGAGTCAGCACCCTAGTATTTTGATCAGTTCAGATGTTGCTTGCATGAGAGAATCTCATCTTTCTTTGCATTATAGGTTGTTTACAAGGAAACATGTCCCAGACATTGTCATCACATCTAGAAAGAAAGCTACTAGCTCTACTTCTAGGACAAGAATCATTGCTGAATTAAAGGACACATGCAAAATTTTAGATGAAACCATCAAATATTATACTGAAAAGAAGAGCATGCTTGAGATCTTGATAAATGCTTTGTCTGAAGAAGATGATGAGGGAAACCTGAATGGTGATAAGGAAGAGTATAATGAGGTTGAAGAAGATGCTAATGCAAGTGGGGATGATGTTGAAGATACAACCAGCAACAATGATGATTGATATGGTATGTTCTCTTTATGATTTTTCTTTATGCTTTTGTATTTGTTTGGTGAGCCATGCCCTGCATATTCTATTTGTGCAGCAGGACGGTTCTGTTGATTCATAGTAGCTAGGTATTGTGTTCTGCAGGTATGAACCATGTTTGGCATGTGCCTTGTAGGATTATTATCCATGTTCTTGCTTCATGTTACAACTGGTTTCATTATGAATTGGCTTTAGCATTGTTTCTCATTATGCCTTCATTCATTGTAAACTTTGATGGTAGCTTGTTCTACAATGGCCTTCTGTACTGTTTTCTGCAGAATTTCATGGCATGCTTCAATTAACTTGTTTCATGTTTCGCCCATGGTTTGTGCTCGATTTATGCAGCATGACAGTTTTGCTGATTCATAGCAGCTAGTTATTGTGTTCTGCAGGTATGAACCATGTTTGGCATGTGCCTTGTAGGATTATTGGCCATGTTCTTGCTTCATGTTGCAGTTGGTTTCATTCTAACTTGGCTTTAGCATTGTTTCTCATTATGCCTTCATTCATTTAAACTTTGATGGTAGCTTGTAATCTGACTTGTGATTCTATCTTGGCATGTTTGTTCATCATGGAGTTGTCCATTATTATAGGTCATGTGCACATGGAATGAACAATTGTGGGTGGTCAAAAGTTACATGGCATCAAAATTGGCTTTTGGGAGCAACATGTACAAGTGGCACACTTCAAGATTAGGGATCCAAGATTGAAGATTAGTATTAGGATTAGAATTGGGGAATTTAGGGATTTAGGATGGAAAAAGGTTGGGTTGACTTTGGTCAAAGTTGACCAAAAAGTCAATTGTTGACCAAAGTCAACATTTGGTTAACCTATTTTTTTTTGTATTTTTCTCATGTAATGAACATTTGTAATGGATTGAAATGGATGGATTGATGAACTATATGATGAACTTGATGAATCAATGACTTTGACATGGATTGAATATGACTTGTAAATGGATTGAAACTTGAAATGAATGAACTTGAACATGACTTGAAATGAAATAGAACAAATAAAATCCATGAATAGACCATGAAATGATGACATGTAACAAATCTGGAATGAAATTGGATTGATATTTAAATTAATCTAACCACAAATCCATGGACACAACACCAAGCAATGACAATGGCATGAAGTGAGCTTGAACAACCGCGACAAGATGAAATAACAAGGCATGGACTAGGACTATGCATGAGGAGGATCCAAGTGAAATATTATGGAATGAATGCAAGCAGATGAAAGTTGTGAGTTCATGTACTGGAGCTCAACCCAATGGACACAAACACAAGGTGAATGGAATCAACCAAAGGATCCATATGAGTGAACCATAAACAAGAGGTTATTGAATGCAATTTGGATAAGCAAGATAAACACACCATGAATGATGGAGAGCCATATGAAATTAGGGTTAGGAGGCCACCCAATGGATATTGGGCATAATTAGGGTTTATGAAAGCCATGATCAGGTGGGAACCCTCCCAAATTAGGGTTTTACTTGTTGAGCCACCTCAAGTTGTTGGGAAACCCTAGTTTCCTCTAGGTGAAAATGGAATGAGTGACCATGAGAATATGCATATGATTAGGGTTAGTGACCTAGATGATCATTGTGAAGGGAAAGGTAAATTTTAGGGTATGACAACTGCCCTTATTTAATGTTCTCAGACCTGAAGGTATGAATATCAACGAATTTCAAATATTCAAGGTAGAAGAGGATTAAATACTAGAATATTTCACAAATTTTCCCACTAGGGATGAAAGTGATGTGATGTGGGAGCATTAGTGGGAAATTGATTATTTGGTGGATATGGAATGGCGGCTAGGCTTTTGTATAGGCTTATTTGTTGGGGATTAGCTGAAATATCTGTGGGGGAAATGGGTCAACTGTACAAAGGAGTGTTTTGTAAGGGCACATTAGAACTAAAAGGTTCCCGTTGAGTACAACGGACGTAAGGGGTGCTAATACCTTCCCCTTACGTAATCCACTATCGAACCCGAATATGGTTGCGACGACCATTATTCCATTCCCTAAAGGTTTTATCGATATTTTCCTATCCTTTCATTGGGATAAATAAAGTTCGGTGGCAACTCTGTTCGGACATAATTTTTTTCGCGACCATCGCGAGGAATCGTATTTTTCGAGATGCGACAGATGGCGACTCTGCTGGGGATCGCTCCAAGCAAAAGATAGTGAAGCCTAATTTAGTTCAACTAATATATTGTGTGTTAATTTTGTTTATCTGTTTATTATTTATTCTGTTATTATTATGTTGTCATAATTATTGTATGATGTTTTATTGGCTATGTATTATTGGGGTTCTCTGTTTGGTGATAATGTGTGAGATAGGCTCTCTACCCGAGTCTGAGAAAAACCATAAGATTAAGTTGGTGGTTGCGTAGTGGGCGCCCACAAGGAGTCTTCCTTGTTGGGAAGATACAAAGACCCCGCCTAGAGGAGATTCTCTTAAGATATTATTGCCCGACGAGTCTTCGTCACGACGATAGTATTTTCAAGTTGGATCAATGACTCTAGGGACCTTTTAACCCACTATATCCGGCGGTTATGTAGTATTAACCTACAAAGTTTCTGACTTATTGGGTTAATACGAAATCCCCAATCAGATGAGATCCCTTGGACGTATTATTACCTTACAGTAATATTTCCAACCTCGATCTATGACTCTGAGAACCTTGTTAGAACCCTGGACTCGAGAGTCGTGTAGTAGAATCCCCATAGAGCCTTCCTTGTTGGGACAATACGAAGACCTCACCTAGACGAGATCTTCTTAAGGATATTATTGTCCGACGAGTCTTCGTCACGGCAGTGACGTTCTCAAGAAATATCCGTGACTCTAGGAACCTACCAACTGTAGAGCCTACCCATGGGGTTCCATTATTCAGAGATACCCGTCATTCACCCATTATTCTGATCCATCTGAGAACACCTTGAACTTGTGATCCTGAACATGTCACTACACTCATACACATATCATTGCATTTGCATTCATCATCATACATTTCATATCATTTTTCACCAAAAAAATAAATACAAAAAAACTCATCCATCCTTCGTCCATAACATGTAGTTGATTTCCCGGTACTCATATCAGACTTGAAGTAGCTCTTGAAAGATCATGGATCCGTTGGAGCAAAGTCATATCGCATTGGAAGGAGATGTGGACTCGATGAAAAATCAGCTAGACCAACTTGTGGAAGCTATGATAGTTTTAGCAAAGAAGGAAGACAACACTCAGCAGACTGCAGTTGTTGAGAATGTTATGCTAGCTACAGTAAATGGTCTTACCCAACCTTAGCTTGTGCAAACCCCAGTTGATAACTCTACTGTACTCTATTGTTCAGACAGGAAGACATCCTCAACACTGGCAATCATTGGACTGATTTGTTTCTATTTTTGCATTTCGTAGTTTCTTTGTTGTTAAAAGCTGCTTGTGTTTAAACATTGTTGTTTTTAATGGTAATATTGATGAAGTAATGATGCATGTTTTGAATTAATTATCTCGCATTCGCTCATTTTTCTTCTCTTATATCAAAAACAAAAAAATACATCAGTGTTTCTCCCATTCACTTTTCTTTATCATAACTTTTGTTTTAGCAAAGATTTGAGGGAGGATGACGAAAACAAGATACCCATAATTGCTGACTTTATGCTTTCGGATAAAATCCTGCTGATGATGTACAGGCATTGTTTCAAATCCCCAAACACTGGAGAGATAAGGAGTTAATCCCTAGTCAACCACTTCGAGCCTAGAAGTAGGAGTTTCTTTCGGATCTAAAAAACCTTACATTAAACCTGGGGAAGGGTAGTGTTCAGTTAATCTGACTACACATTCAAATTACAAGACAAAGCATCCCGGTGGTAGATCAACCACATGGTATTATTTGCACACATCCCGAAGCGTAGAAGGAACCAGGAAAAATCCAAAGGTTATTTTGGATTGTTCTTCAAATGACCAATGACTTGGCAGTCACAATTCTAAAAAAATAAAGTAAAAAAGGCCCACTAAGTCGATACCCCAAAAGGAGACTTAGGCAAAAACCGGGGCAATCCCGATGGACTAAAGCTTCAAAAAGCGGTCCATGCAAAAGTTAGGGATCAAAACAAAAATCAAAGGAGGTCACGAAAACCCTCAACAAAATAAAAACAAGATTTAGTGACCACCATATCAAGAATCAAAGGGTCACCAATATCCATGAAGAGCAAAATAAAGTGTCTGTCATTTCAAGAGATCTTACACCTGCAAACTCTCTTAAAAGTTGAATGTGTATGGTGAATTAACTGAGAGTAGGATTGGAGATCATCATGAAGAAGGGGTGGGTTAAAATAAACTTTGAGCCTTATATCCTTTTGTTTAAATAACCATGAACCAAACCACGTTACAACCCTCGAAACACCTAATTGAAGTAGGGTTATTTCCGAAAGCATATTACAGCAAAGTTGCGTAAACTGACTCCTAAAGATTTGCTAATCTTCAACATCAATGTCATTATTCTCACTGTGTCTTGCACACTTTAAATTGCTAAATCAGCATTACATTTGGACTCATGGTCCACTCGTCACACATTATCACATCATTCAAATAAATTCTTTTCAAAACTTGCATGAGTATCGCATTAAAATTACCATTTCTGAACAAGCAATTTTAACTGCAAGTCAGTAGTTGACGTCAAGGAAATTCCAACAATAAGGAACAATTAGAGGAACTTGGACATTCATTGGTGCTAACCCGAATCAAGACTACCTCATAACCCATGAATCAGGTGCAGGCCACCCAAAACATCAGTTGCTCATAGGAAGATTACTCCAAGAATTGGTCAGTCTTAAACAGTCCCCTAACATCTGTTGATAAATGTGCAAATCATTTCAAGAATCAGTTGATCCAGAGAAAATCATCTCAGGACTCTATTAACTAGGGGCAGACCCTTTCAATGTTCAGTCAAGGTGAGTTAAGTCGCTTTAACGCTCATACTGGGGCAAGCTACCTCAAGAGCATAGAAAAGTCAACCGCTCTAAGAGTCAGTTAACCAAGGATAAATCCTTTCATGGATCAAAATTCTGGGGCAATCCATCTCCAAATTATGGTACAATTGCTTTCAAAATCCTTTCGAGGTAAACATTTTGCATAGACCCATCACATTGGGACAAGATGAGCCATACAGGAGCAAGTCATCTCCTTGACTTCAAGTTGTTCAAGCGAAAGCTTTTTCACACGTCATCAACTGCAGAGTTCAAGATGAGTGTCGGGGAATCATGCTACCACCCCATAAAATAACCTTTTGACAGACAGAAGCCTTTCTGGAAAGAACCTTCTCTTCCAATACCCACGCAGGGGAATTTTGGAAACCTTTCAATCATTACATAAATCATCGTCATGCATTAGTCATGTCGCTTTGCTCTAGCATAAAGCCATGCATATCATATCATTTATCAGGCATAACCCCCCATAACATGAACCTGACATCAAAAAGCCTTGAAACACAAAATCTGACACCAAAGCCCAACATCGCTTGGCAATTCAAAGTCCAATTCTCGTTTGGCAATTTATTTCAAAGCCCAGTTCTCGTCTGGAAATTTATTACAAAGTCCAGTTCTCGCCTAGAAATTTATTTCAAAGTCCAGTTCCCGTCTGGCAATTTATTTCAAAGCTCAGTTCCCGTCTGGCAACCTTTTTCAAAAGCCCAGTTCCCGTCTGGCGATTTATTTCCAAAGTCCAGTTCTCGTCTGGCGAACTATATCAAAAATCAGTTCTTGCATGACAAATCATTTGCCAAATACCAGTTCTCGTCTGGTAAATTATCTCTTAATAACAGTTCTCGTCTGGTAGGTCACTTATTTCGATACCAGTTCTCGTCTGGTAGTCAATTATTTTCACCAGTTCTCGTCTGGTAGCCTATTTTAAAAAAAAAAGTCAGTTCCCGTCTGACAAACAAAAACAAATTCAGTCTTGTCTGACATTTTAATTATTTTCACCAGTTCGCGTCTGGTAACATATCCTTCGAGTGTTGTCCTCATCTGGAAGTTCAATCTCCTTCACCAGTTCTCATCTGGCAGTTCCCATTTAAAGTCCAACCTCATTGGCAATCAAGAATTAAACCCTACAAAAACATCCAATTACCTAGTTGCATTCCTACATGCATCACACGAATCATCCATACATGGTTTTCCTACCAAATAGAAAATTAAAAAAAAAAAAAACACAGTCATATCAATCATCAGCATACTTATGCATAACCTTATACAAAATAAAAATCATTCGCATTCCTACATGCACAGCCAAATATCCCCAACAATTGCATACTTGCATACATCTCATGCATCATCCCATGCATGGTATTCCCACCTAAAGTGGGACATCATACAAAAATCAAACATGACAAATATCAAGATCCAGGTTCATTCATATGTACCCCAAACACTCTCCATCTAAATTCTATAAAGTTATTATCTTGCATATGCTCGTGGAATTATTTCTCAGCAAATCATTTTTCAACTTTATGATTAATAATGATATTCCCAGCATTTTTCTTTACAATCATTGCTCCCCAAGCAGAGGTTACCCTAAAAAGTCTCTTATGAGTTTTCCCCCTGCAGAGCATTTCTAGTAAATCTCCCTCAAAAGGAGTCCTTTCTTAAAAATTTCCCCCAACAGACGAACAGTCGAGATACTACTTCATTTATCTGAAGAATCTCATTTATTTGTTTGAGATACTGCTTCATTTAGCTGAAGAATCTCATTTATATGTTTGAGATACTGCTTCATTCATTTGAAGAATCTCATTTTTTGTTTTTAGAGATACTGCTCTAATATCCTCGGAGAGTCTTAGATTCAATTAAGGTATCTTTCCCTTGTTGGAATATCTTAATTCTATCATATAAGATGCTGCTTCGACTCGATACAGAGAATCTCATTTTTACTGTGTGAGATACTTCTTCATCAATATGAAGAGTCTCATTTCAGATTTTTTAGAGGTACTTCTCTAATATCCTCGGAGAGTCTTAGATTCAATTAAGGTATTTTCCCCTTGCTGGAACATCTTAATTCTATCATATAAGATGTTGCTTCGACCCGATACAGAGAATCTCACTTTTACTGTTTGAGATGCTGCTTCATCAATATGAAGAGTCTCATTTCAGATTTTTTAGAGATACTGCTCTAAGTATCCTCGAAGAGTCTTAGATTCAATTAAGGTATCATTCCCTTGTTCAGAATATCTTAATTCTATCAGATAAGATGCTGCTTCGACTCGATACAGAGAATCTCATTTTTACTGTTTGAGATACTGCTTCATCAATATGAAGAGTCTCATTTCAGATATTTTTTTAGAGATACTGCTCTAAGTATCCTCGGAGAGTCTTAGATTCAATTAAGGTATCTTTCCCTTGTTGGAATATCTTAATTCTATCATATAAGATGCTGCTTCGACTCGATACAGAGAATCTCACTTTTACTGTTTGAGATGCTGCTTCATCAATATGAAGAGTCTCATTTCAGATTTTTTAGAGGTACTGCTCTAAGTATCCTCGGAGAGTCTTAGATTCAATTAAGGTATCATTCCCTTGTTCGGAATATCTTAATTCTATCATATAAGATGCTGCTTCGACTTGATACAGAGAATCTCATTTTTACTGTTTGAGATACTGCTTCATCAATATGAAGAGTCTCATTTCAAATTTCTTTTAGAGATACTGCTCTAATATCATCGGAGAATCTTAGATTCAATTAAGGTATTTTTCCCTTGCTGGAATATCTTAATTCTATCATATAAGATGCTGCTTCGACTCGATACAGAGAATCTCACTTTTACTGTTTGAGATGCTGCTTCATCAATATGAAGAGTCTCATTTCAGATTTTTTAGAGGTACTGCTCTTAGTATCATCGGAGAGTCTTATATTCAATTAAGGTATCATTCCCTTGTTCGGAATATCTTAATTCTATCATATAAGATGATGCTTCGACTTGATACAGAGAATCTCATTATTACTGTTTGAGATACTGCTTCATCAATATGAAGAGTCTCATTTCAAATTTCTTTTAGAGATACTGCTCTAATATCATCGGAGAATCTTAGATTCAATTAAGGTATTTTTCCCTTGCTGGAATATCTTAATTCTATCATATAAGATGCTGCTTCGACTCGATACAGAGAATCTCACTTTTACTGTTTGAGATGCTGCTTCATCAATATGAAGAGTCTCATTTCAGATTTTTTAGAGGTACTGCTCTAAGTATCATCGGAGAGTCTTATATTCAATTAAGGTATCATTCCCTTGTTCGGAATATCTTAATTCTATCATATAAGATGATGCTTCGACTTGATACAGAGAATCTCATTTTTACTGTTTGAGATACTGCTTCATCAATATGAAGAGTCTCATGCCAGACCTTTTAGAGATACTGCTCTAGCATCCTGGAAAAGTCTTGAGATTTAGTTGAGGTATCATTCCATTACCGGAATATCTCGATTATGACATCCAAGATACTATTCTGACGATTCCCAAAGAGTCTCGCTGTTTCATTTTATCTTTTTGGTAATTTTTCTTACTGTATGTCTCACTGCATTTTCTTTTTTTGCATTTCTTCCTTGCATTTCAAAGGACAAAATTTGGGTCTTTTCGTATTTAATTACCTTCCACTATGAATGTATGAAGACTGCTGTCATTCTTACCTTCTAGTTCAAGTTAATTAAATAGGGGCAGCTGTCATACCCCAATTTTGTCCGGCCATATTTAAATTTTCGTAAATCTGATTTCATTTTTAATTTACATCATATGCACAGCATGACATGCATTTCATCATGAATAAAACCAAAAATATCGTTCAGAATAAATTTATTAAAAATACAGACAAATTGGTTAAATCGTTTCTCAAGAACATGCACAAATCAGCGGGTAAAAAGTTTCAAAATTAAAATTACAGACACTAGTATTATTAATCTACCGTTCATGTAGTTTAACCTGGTGTCCTCGTTGTAATTTTCAGAAGTTGTTTCAGTTGCGTTTTGACCCGCCTGAGCTTTTTAACCGGTGCAAACTTATTTCAGAATTTGAAGAAACACTGTATTTTTTCAATAAGTATATTTTGTGCTGATCATTTTAGTGTGTCTGATTTAATTTTTCAAGCAAATTTTTGTCCGACTTCTATTTATAATCGGTCCTTTTATTTCTTTGATCTAGTATCCAAATTAGAGACTGTTTTATTATTATTATTACTTAAATAAAATTATTGTTTAGGAATTTTAAATAAATATTCTTTCTTTAAATAATAGATAATAAGAATTGTTAATAAAAAAGGAAAAGGAAAATAAAATTAATATTCACCTCATTTCCTTTCTCCTTCACGCATCCTCTCTCTCACACGTTACCCTCATTTCCATCACCACCTATCCACTCCATCAGTCTCTCTCAGTAAAAGGAAAAGAAAAGAAATTAAAGAAATCCGTCTCTCTTCCCTCACAGACTCTCCAAATCAAAACTTCCGACGACACCGTCATCTTCACCGTCTCACCAAAACAACCTTGCTTCCATCACCGGATTACCTCCCATTTTCGTCTTCCGGCCAACCACCACAACAAATCCATAGCCATCGCCTTCCTTCCAACCTTCAAGTTTCATCGTATTCAACACCGTATTTCAGACCCGCAACCTACGTTAGCGCCGTTAACAACAACACAAATGTTTCTCTCTGCAACAACCGTATAAGAGCGAACCACCCTCACTGCCGGTTGAGCAACAACTCCAAACCACCAATAACCACTTACTAACCTCCGTAATCGTGTGAACACCGCACATCATTTTTTTCGCGTACATCATCTTCTACAGTTTGTTACAAATTATTGAATTGATAAGATGGTTTTAGTGTCGCATTCTTGATGCAAGAGAGGAATGAAGCATGCCAAGTGTTCGTAAAAATGTCAACCATAACACTCGATTCGAATCTCTGTTTCATGGACGCGTCGTGCAAGATCCGACCTTAAAACCGCCCCACCACAAAGTTCAAATCATCGTCGGGTTTGCTCCAATAGCACCGGAGATTCGTCGACTCAATACTTCGTTTCGAAAGACGGCATACTCAATGCTCTTGGCTGCATTCATATTGAAGGAGAAATGGTTTTCCATCCTGAATCAAAAAGCATGAAGATTCGCTACTTGGGACGGCCTTTTAGGAGCTAGCGGTTGGTCAATATCACATTTCGCTTCAGGTCACGCTATTGATACAAAGATTGGTCGGTCCATCTCTGATTCCACAGGTAAATATTATTCGATAACAACAAGGCCATAACATTTACAGTTCCGCATTCGACAACATTTCAAACTGATATGAATTTGTTTAAACTTTTGATTCGTGTTATGTTTGCTGTCCCGATATTGTTACTTTTCTGGTTCCAAGTCGATCGTTTTGGGTGTTAGCTACATTGTGCGTTTCGATTATGTCCGCTTGTATGTCGAAGTTTTGTTTTGGGTTGTATGTTGGATTTATGTTGGGATTTTAGTAATCCTGTAAATAATCATAACTTGTTCTATTTTTGCTTTGCCAATTGTTTAACTTATATGCTGAACTAAGTGTATAATTTACAAAATATTCTTTTATGCTTGTAATGTTATCCATAATTTTGACAAATGTTGAAATTTGACAGCACACTTGGTTTGAAACTTAAGTTCATTTCATTTAAATTCTACACCCTTGTTTTTGCTTTGAAACTTAAGTTTTCTTTCATTAAAATTCTGCACCTTTGTTTTTGCTGTTTTTGCTTTGAAATTTAAGTTTTATTCTGCACCTTTGTTTTTGCTGTTTTTGCTTTGAAACTTAAGTTTTCTTTCATCAAAATTCTGCACTTTTGTTTTTGCTGTTTTTGCTTTGAAACTTAAGTTTTCTTTCATTAAAATTCTGCACCTTTGTTTTTGCTGTTTTTGCTGTTTTTGCTTTGAAACTTAAGTTTTCTTTCATTAAAATTCTGCACTTTTGTTTTTGCTGCATATGTTAATGGTATGGCTGCTCTAGGATTTTATTAAGGTATGACTGTTGGGTTATTATCGTCATTTACGGTAATTATTCAAATGCATGATGTAAACCGTGGTAGCTTGGATTTGCCTTTAAAATGGTAGCATGCATGATGTAAACCGTGGTAGTTTGGATTTCCTTTTAACATGGTAGCATGATGTACATATTGAAAATAATTGGATTTTTTTAGATTTAAATATCATGTAGATAGTACATTGAGTGGTGTTGGGATAAGCTTATTGCATTTTTTTTTTGTTTTGTTGAAGTTGAAATTCACGGAATTGGCAACGTTATACCGTTAAGCTACTAAATTTTCAATATATTGATCGTGTATTTTCACCGCGTTTCGACTGTCGTTATGTATAAACCGGTTTATTAGTACATGGCGGCCGATTCAATTCGATTAGTTAATATTCGATATTGTCATTTATTTCTTTTTAAGTCAACTAATTAATTAAAATGTCGATTAATTAGATAATTTTGCTAACTAATTTTAATTAACTTAATTATTTGGTTATATTAATTTTTAATCGAATAAATTTGATAATTAATTTTAATTACCTTAATTAGACGACTTAATTGAATTTTAATTGATTATTTTTAAATTGAAATTTTAACTGAATTTCACGATCATTTTCCGCTACCACTTCATGATACAAACCCAAATTCAAAACTAAAATTACACAATTCTTGATTTAATATCGAGTCCATTTTCAAACACCCTTATAAGTCTTTGTTTTTAAAGCATCGCCATCAACCTCATATAGCTTACTCTTGGGCTTTCTTACAATGAGACCTATTCGATTTTTATCGAGTAGAAGAACAACACACTAAAATAAAATCCACTTCATTCAAAACACAAATTTAAAACCTCGATCCAATGTCGAGTATTTCTATCCAAATCAAATTAAAATACCCAATCACAATCAAACACCATTTCATTTGGAAATGAAAAGGGGTGTGGCTTTGAGTTTTCAATTCCTCTCCTCGATTATTTGAATACGAGTTCTCTTACTCGGTTAGTCAAATAGTCGTTATTTCCATCCACCTAAGCACAAACAAATCAAACTATTTCATAATAACAAAACGAAAAGGGAGATGACTTTGAGTTTTCAATTTTTCTCCTCGACTATTTGAATACAAGTTCTCTTACTTGGTTAGTCAAATAATTGTCGTTCCTCCACAAACTTCTAAACCCGATTAAATCAAATTATTTTCATAATAAGCTAAATGAAAAGGGATATGACTTTGAGTTTTCAATTTCTCTCCTCAATTGCTTGAATACGAGCTCTCTTACTCGGTCAGTCGAACAATTGTCATTTTTTTCCACAAACATACAATTTAATCAAATCATTTTTTAACAAACTATACGAAAAGGAGATGGTTTTGAGCTTTCAACTCCTCTTCTCAAATGCTTGGATATGAGTAGTCTTACTCAGCCATTCAAGTACTTGTCGTTCATTCTAAAATACATCGATCATACATAAACCTATTTTCATAATCACTCAGATGAAAAAGAAAGTGGTCTAGAGTTTTCTATTCCTTTTCCCGATTATTAGGATACGAGTTGTCTTACTCAATTATCCGAGTATTCGTCATCCATTTAAAACACCTTAATTATTATCAAATCCTTTCTATAATTAAAGATGAAAAAGAAAGTGGTCTAGAGTCTTCTATTCCCTTTCCCGACTATTAGGATACGAGTTGTCTTACTCGACTATCCGAGTAATCATCATCCGACCAAAAACATCTCGACCAATCAAAACATCCAACATATTAATCCAACTTGTCACCCCCGTGTGACTGAAACTCTTTTCAGAAAGAACACTGTTAATCCTTTCTAATGCGCACAACAAACTAAATGCTTAAGTCTCCGCCGAGAGTAGACAAGCCAACGTTTAGCCTTTAGGATGCGATCTAAACAGTCGTTCATTAAAAGACACCAACCAACCGTAGTTTCCCGAACTACGAATGCTCTGATTTCCTTATTATACCATAAGGATACGTAGGCAGGAGATTGCTGTATCTTCGCGAGCACACTAATAAAAAACCTTCCATTTCCCTTTCTGAGGTTCCCATCCATTTCTATTTTCAATATATTTATAACCCAAAGATAACAAACAAATATAGATTAACACTCGAAACGCACATTAGAACTAAAAGGTTCCCGTTGAGTACAACGGACGTAAGGGGTGCTAATACCTTCCCCTTACGTAATCCACTATCGAACCCGAATATGGTTGCGACGACCATTATTCCATTCCCTAAAGGTTTTATAGATATTTTCCTATCCCTTCATTGGGATAAATAAAGTTCGGTGGCGACTCTGTTTGAACGTAAATATTTTCCGCGACCATCGCGAGGAATCGTATTTTTCGAGATGCGAAACAACCATTACCCACATGCCTATGTTTCAACCTTTCAAGTGGCATTTTAGAAGAGGGGAAGATTTTGGTGCAATTATGGAAACTTGTTTGAAACTCATTGCACACTCCAAACCAATTGCATGTACACGTCCATTTCAGCTCAATTATACTTCAGTTTGCATTTGGCATTGGATTTGGGCTTTCCATGCGCCTGTACAAGCCCATGCATGGAGGCCTTCAACATTCATGCACACGAGTATTTCCTTGACTTGCCTCCAATTCAGCTATAAATAGACATGCTTGCTCACTTCAAATCTCAACCTAAGGGCGCCTGAAATGCTACAAGAGTGAATTCTCAACCATACCAAAGGAGCTAAATCCATTTTCTTCAAAAAATTCAGATCTGAAATTCAATTGAATTTGGTTGAATCTTCAGATCTAAAGCTCCTAAACCTTCATCATTTTATCCATAGATGTTCTGTTTTGCAAAAGGAACCAAGGAAAGGGACTCAAAGCTTCACTACCCAAAGGTTTTGGTCAATTGTTTTTTGCTTCGATTCTCCTATTTCTTTGATCTATTGAACTGAATATTGGGTTGTCTGAAGTCCTCTCTATAGAGGCATCATTGATGTGTGTTTAATTTTTGAAATCGAGCAAGTTCATGATGAACACCATCAAGCTTCCATCTCTAATTTCTCCATTTATAGGAATCTAGAGTGGAAATGAGTGGTACAGGAGTGATGTACATCACTTCCTCTTTCGAACGGTGCCTAGATCGTCCATTTTAATGAGCATTTGCATCTCTGCATTTTTTTGAGTCTGGCCGGAGCTCACCGGAGAAGACGGTGGCGCTGGCCACCGTCCCTTTGCCAGATTCAATCTGGATCGTTGGATGCAATTCCCAGATCTAATCTCCACCTTCCAAAGTTATGACTTATTTTAAATCAGTGTGTGGTTGCTTTGACTAAGGCCTACCATGAGCGCGCGCATGTGGAGCATCTGATCAACCACGTCAATTAATGAGGCTTGATCAGACGCTTGTGGTTTTTTCTGATTTTCATAATTTCCATTTTATTCCTTTTATTCCATTAAACTTCAAAAAATCATAACTCTTTCATTTAAACTCCAAAAAATATGGGACCAATTGTATTTTTCTCCATTTAAATTCTAGTTACTAAAAATGATTTTTAATTTTTTTGATTTTGTCATTTGATATTTTTTGTGAATTTTCTCTTTTCTGGTTATTTTTAATTCATTTTAAATAGTTTTTAATATTCAAAAAATACAAAAATATTTTTCTAACCTATTTGAATGATGATGAATCTATGAAAAATATTCTCATCAATTTGTTAATTGATTTGAGATTTATTTGAGATTTTAGTTCAATTAGGTTATTTTTATTCATTTTTAATTGATTAAAAATAGTTTCTGACTTTTAAAAATGCTGAAATTTTTTGTCAAACTTTGTTTGACCCTGTTGAACTTAGGATAAATCACTTGGAGTTTTAAAAGTTGATTTGAAGTGATTTTGAAGTTTGACCTTTCTTTAATATTTTAATTCAAGTTTATTTTAAATATTAAAAAATGCCAAAAGTATTTTGTTCATTTCTTGACCTCCAATCTTCATCTCACTTCTGTTTTTGATTGTTTGACCAAGATCCTCAATGTCATTGGTCAACACTTGTTGATTGGTACATGCTATTTCATTTAATGTACTTATTTCTTTTCATTATCCATCTTATTCATCTCCTTCTTCTTCTTCTTTCTTCTTTTTGATCAATGAGTTGAAGGTTGATAAGTTAGCATTTATTAGGGAGACTTAATCTTCCTTGATTCAAATCTAATTCATCTTGATCAATTGATCAAGTGAATGGCTTTGCATTAAGGATAGGTTGTTTCCTAAACCATGCAAAGGACTTAAACCAATACAAGATCAATTCTCTTTTTTCTTTTGGTATGGCAAGTTGTTGGAACTTGGTTCACTAATTAAGACTTCTAACTTGTGTTGTTTCCTACATTATTATTGACCGGCCTCAGATAGTTGTGACTTCTACATAAGTCCAATTACGATTGCTTAACATAGCGCTAAATTTGCCTTATGGCACACTAACTACTAACACTAATCATTAACCACTAACATTTACTTTTTGCACTTTACATTTATGCAATTTACTATTCTTGTACATATTATTCATTTGATTTTCCCTTTGCTCACTTGAGCACATGTTTATGTTAATGTAATTTGTCTTTTGCTCACTTGAGCACATAATTATGTATATACTATTGTGCTTGTGTTTTGTTTTGATTGTTGTGGACCAAATGCAAAGAAATGGACAAATGGACTTAGACTTTAGGACTTTCCCTATGCAAATTTGGAGTCAGAGAGCAACTAGGCATTGGGCCTTTAGAATGCTTAATAATGAAGATGACCTTGAAAGGACCAACTTCTAAACTCTTCTTGTCCATTCCATTGTTTGTTTTGTTAGAACCTTTTGATGTGTGTGTTCTTGTGCTAGAGATTCCAACTTGATCCAAAAGGAGGAACCATTTCCATGAGCTTCTAAGAGATAGGGATCCAAGATACATTGAGGAGCTTTCCAAAAGTCCATTTGATTGTTGATTGCTTGAGTTTATGCTTATGTGATTGCTTATTCCAAAGGATGGGAGCTACTTGGATCATCAATATGATCTCAAGAGAGGAACTCCATTGTGGTCTTATTCTTTATCCCTTACCTCTTGTATGTTTAGGACTTTAGCTTTTCTTCTTCTTCTCTCCACTCTAAACCTAGCCAAAACTTTTGTGCAAACATTTAACACTTGTTTTCAACATTAGAAACCTAAGCCTTATGCTTTTGATTTTCAAACTTTCTTTTCATAATACTTATTTTGAATTGAACTCCTAAGTCAACTTTGACCATTTTGTACATACTTTTCATTGGTAAATACAACCCATTCAAATGTCTTTTTGTGGTTTCAATGGCCACCTTCTTAATCAAATTTTTTATAACCTTTAGTTATTAGGTTTGAGTTATCCTTGAGGTAGATGTAATGCTCACCTATATCCTTAGTGATGGGCAATAAGTCTTCCATGCTTATTATAGGGTTAACCCCTCACTAGCATGTTAAAGCTATCCTCACATGGTGGATTTGTGGTTTTAGGTCGAGTTTTCTCCCTTGGATAACAAAAGACCTTAAGGCTTTTGGATCGATCAATCCACTAACCCATTTTGAGATTTTTACCCCGAACTACGAAGTTTTGATCCTAATCTTTTTTAAGATGGTACGTAGGCAATGGGTTTATCCATTCAAACACAAAATGTAAATAAACTTGTATATTCTCTTCTCATCTCTTCAATCATGTTTGCACAAACAAATTTTCACAAAAAATACCAACCTTACAACCAATGTGAAAAGGGCTCCCTAGGAGTACCTAGGATGTTTTGGGTGCCTAACACCTTCCCATTGCATATTCAACCCCCTTACCCAGATCTCTGACATTTTTACTAGTTTTTTATTCGATAAAAATTTTAGGTTTTTGTTCGCTTTCTAACCATTCCTTTGGATAAATAGAAGTGCGGTGGCGACTCGACTTGTATGATTTACCTTAGATTTAGTCAATATCTCTAATGGTAACGAATACCCCGCTACACCAACACATCTTCTTCCCCATCTATTGTAATCATTTTTCCATTGATGATGAACTTCAACTTGTTTTGAAGAGTAGAGGTAACTACCCCATCCGAATGAATCCACAGATGATCCAAAAGGCAACTGTAAGCCGGGAAGATATCCATAATAAAGAAAGTAGTGAAGAAAGTGTAAGGCCCAACCTTGATTGGTAAGTCCACTTCTCCCACTACAGTCCTTCAAGACCCATCAAAAGCTCTAAAAACCAACGTACTCGGTTTCATCAACAAACCTTCTATAGTCAACTTGGTCAAAGAGTTCTTAGGAAGGACATTCAGAGAGAACCATGTATCTAACAACACTCTGGACATAATCGTATCAGCGCACTCGATGGAGATGTGAAGAGCCTTGTTATGAGATTTCCCCTCTAGAGGCAGATCATTATCACATAACCCAATATGACTGCTGGCGGCAATATTGGCCACTACCCCCTCGAACTGATTCATAGTAATCTCTTGAGGTACGTGAGCCGCACTAAGGAATTTTATCAAAGAATCCTTATGTGCTTCAGAACACAATAGCAGAGATAGTATGGAAATTTTGGAAGGCGTCTGATTAAGCTGGTCTACCACTTTATAATCACTTCTTTTTATAGTCCGGAGAAACTCTTCAACATCTTATAGAATGGATTTATTTTGAGGAGGAACCTGCCCCTGAATAGAATCGACAGCTTGTTTCCCTTTGCTTTTCACGGCTACCTTAGCATCATCTTTCTCTGGAGGAGGAGCGGAAGCGAAAATACGACCACTACGGGTCATCCCCCCGGTACCTGCAATATTAATTGCTGTTTCACTGGCTACACTGGGCTATTCTTGCTTCTTCCCATGAGTGTACACGACTGATTTGTAAATCTAGGGAATGACCTTAGTACATTCAAAATGAAACGGAGATGGCACAGTAATTACCAAAGGCGCTACTGGACTGGGAATTATCATAGGAACCATCGGATTAGATGACACTAGGATTTGTAGAGGAGTATAAGGAATCTTTAGAGTAGCCACTTGCTCTTCGCCAGAAGCCTATTCTACCATAAATCACTCTTCATTAATTGCTGGACACCGATTCGCAATCGGTCGCAACCTTGAGGATTTAACAAACACTATTCATAATCGACTGAGCAACCTGGGAACACATCATTTGATAACAACTTCTCTTTAACCACCGCTAAAGAGGTCTTCATCTTATCAACATCAGTTACCACACTATAGTCACGAGACTCTTCCAACATACTCACAGAAGGACCGACATGGGGGGCATAGGATTGTTATTAACGTTAGGACCATTCGGTGTGAACGAAATAGCCTTTGAGTCAATTAATCATGTACCTTGTGCTTCAGAGCCTTGCAATTCTCAACATTGTGCCTGGGAGAACCAAAATGGAATTCAAATCTTGCATTAGCATCATAACCTAGAGGAAGTGGATTTTGAGGAGGTCCCAATTCCCTCCTTTGAATCAAAGGTCCGTGAAGCAAGTGAGAAAGCAGTTGACTATACAGCATAGGAACCACATCGAATTTTCTCTCAGGCTTCCTCTGTCTCTGCTGACCAGGCTGATAATAATTATGACATTGAGGAACATACGTTTGTTGATACTGCATCGGTGGCGGATACATCATGAGTTGTTGACCAGCAGGAATTACAAAGGCTTGTTGCGGGTAAACATTAGGAGTCACTTTGATAACCTGATAATAAGGCATTCTATAAGCCATACCCTTCCCTTTAGAAGTTGAGGCAACATTCGCCTATCCTTCCTTTTTCTTAGGGAAACCCGCATACGACTTCTTTCCTCCATTTGTTGTAGCATCAGTGACGCTTTAAATCTTTCCACTCTTTAAGAAATTCTCTATTCTTTCACCAGTGACCACCAAATCAGAAAACCCTGACGATGCACTCCCAACCATTCAATCCAAGTAAGGTCCCTGAAGTGTACTCATAAACATATCCATCGATTCCTTCTCCAAAAGAGGAGGTTGAACCCCGGCGGCCAAATCCCTTCATCTCTGGGCATATTCTTTAAAAGATTCTTCTATTTTATGGGTGAGGTTCTGAAGTTGAGTTCTGTTAGGCGTCATGTTTGTGTTGTACTGGTAATACTTTAAGAATTCTTCAGCAAGCTCTCTCCAAGTTCGGACATGGGTGCGCTTGAGCTGCATGTACCATTCCAGATATGCCCCACTAAGGCTATCTTGAAAAAAGTGTATGAAAAACTTTTCATCATCGAAATATGCTGCCATCTTCCCGCAATAGGATGTAACATGAGTCATCGAACAGCTATCCCCCTTGTATTTCTCAAAAATCGGGACCTTGAACATAGCTGGAATTTTCACCCCATGCACTAAGCACATGTCAGCAGCTTCCAAATTGAAGGTACCAAACCCTTCCATAGCTTTCATATTTTCTTCCAGGACATGGAACTTCTTTTCCACCTCAGCCGGTGAAGTCCATAAGCATCATAGAAAGATTATGGGTGTTCATCCAACTAGATTTGAGGGCCTCCATGAACAGGAATGTGGAAGGTCTGGGCAACATTCTGGTGAATGGGACCACCCTTGATAGGACCCGATCCTCCCACTAGGTCTACTGGCGTAGTGAGAATTGGGTTGGCAGCGGCAACTCTCTGATTTACTTGACAGATCTCTTCCTGGCCTCTGGCCAAGTTTTTCAAAACATCCATAAGTTGACCCATCTGAGCCTTCATGTGGGTTACATCTTCTCTCAATGCGGCCTGGTTCTGCTCCAATTGTTCCATGATTTGCTTCTGGTAAGTACGAGTATTGTAGTGATGTCGAGAAGTCAGTTTGGCGGTGTAAGACCCTAATTTTGACCCTAAGATCCCTCATGGCATCATATCATTGCTGATTGCATTTGCCTCAAGGATCATAGCATCTTCGCTCCTTTACCCTTGGGTGGAACTTGTGTGAGTTGGTTTGAGACCACCAAGCATGCTTGAATTGTATATTGTTGCTTTTATTACTTTTTTTACTAACCAAAAGCACAAAAATATGTCACTAACCTCTTTTGTTTTGAAGCTTAAGCAATCATGAGATCCATTGCTCCTAGGAGGCCCCTATGCTCAATGAAGTGGCCAGATGAAGATGAAAGCAAGCATGACAATGGTTCCCAAAGCTCTCAATCATCATATATGTTTCCCAAGTATCTCAATTTTTCAATTTTATCAAGATAAACCAAAGGTCTTGAGGATTGTTTCCCAAGGAAACCCTAATTCAATTGTGCATTGATTGTGCCTTGCTCATGAAGAAACCTCAACTTATGATCAAATTCAATCAATGGAAGTTATTTCATTCATCATTTTATGCATATATGAGCCTATGTGACTGTCCTCAATCATTCATTCATCAAGATTTGAAGTTTGGCTTTGAGAAGTTGATCAGTCAAATTATTTAACTAAATTGAAATCCATTGAGACCTAACTTTTTATGTGTTTGTCAAATGAAGATGACCCCAAGAGAAAAAATGTTCTTAAGAACCATATGAACAACTTTCATGTTCATTAAAAATCCATTTGAAACTTGGAAGGTCATCATTCATTTCAAAACATTATAGGTCATTTTGACTGAAACCCTAATTTTGGGTCAACTTCCCAAGGACCTAACTCACTCATTTTTTATGATTTTGAGGTGAGACCAATTTAATTGGAAAGTTTAAGATGTCTACTTAAATTGTTATGTTGGACAAAATTTCATAATCCTAAAATAAACACATGTGATAATACAAAACATTATAGGTCACTTTGGACCAAAGCCATTGAATCTTGAAAAAGTCCAACTTCAAATGCCCATAACTTTCTCATAAAAAATCCAAATGATGAAAAATTTAATTCCAAATTTGAGTGTTGCATCATTGAAACATAAGGGCTTGAAGTTGGTCCTTTTTGGAAAAAATTTCAAATACATGTTTTGTACCTTGAACTTCATGGCCAGTTTTGACAATTTTCCAAACTCCAAATGGATTTTTTCCCAACATAACTTTTGTTCCTTATGCCAAGACCTTTCCAACCATTACTCACATGCCTATGTTTGGATTTTCCATATGGGACTTCCGAAGAGAGGAATATTTGTGACCATTTATGCATTTCATGATGAAACTTCATACACAAGCAATTGTAATGCAAACCACACGTCCAAAACTTTTCATTATGCTATCAACTTGCAAAACCATCAGCTTTTGGGCCTCACATGCGCCTGTACAGGCCCATGAATGGAGGACCCAAAGCTTCATGCACACGGTTTCCATCCACCTTGCCTTGGATCTCAGCTATAAATAAACACCTTGCTTCATTCAGTTATCAACCTGAAGGCGCCTAAAACTCTGCTGGAATCCATACTCAACCTTACACCATAGGAATTTTGAGTTTTCATTTCACTTTTCAAGTTTGAATTTCAACAAAATCAGTTGATCTTCAGTTCTAATTCCTAAGCCTTGCACTCATACCATACCTCAAGATCAAGTTGCAAGTAAGAATTGGAGTGGATCGTGCTCATCAAAGCTGCACTTCAAAGGTTAACATCTCAACTGTTTTGATTCGAATCTCACTATATATTGTGTTTTGCTTAAGTTTGCTTGGTTTTCTGAAGTCCTCGTGTGAGAGGCAAGCCAATGGTGGCTTTAATTTCATGAATTGATGTAGTTCAGATTGAACACCTGGATTTTCCATCTCAGATTTCTCCTTCCATAGAGATCTAGAGAACAATCAAAGGTTACAGGGGTGATGTACATGACCCTAGCTTTAATTTGGTATAAGGCACGTGTGGTTTGGTTGAGGTTGCAAAACCTGCAACTGGTGGCCGGTTTCTGTTTGTTCGCCAGAGAAGACGGTGATTTCCACCACCGTCCCCACGTGGAGGGCTTGTATCCCTTGGATCTCACTTCTCCGTTCTAATCGTGGCCACGCGGTATGTTTACTTTTTTAAATCCAATGTGTGATGTTGTTGACTAGTGAACATAATGCGTGCGCGCCTCTTGGCCTTAGGATCATCCACGTCAATTAATGAATGATGATCCAAGCCCTGCAGATTTTCCAGATTTTCTTAATTTCTGTTTTATTTTCTTTAATTCCTTTTATTTTCAAAAATTCATAACTCTTTTATTTGGAATCACAAAAATATGGGACCAATTGCAAATTTTTTCTTTTAAAATCTAGTTTCATAATCTGATTTTTAATTATTTTTATGATTCCATTTAATATTTTTTGTGAATTATTTTGTTTTTAATTGTTTTTAATTCATTTTAATTACTTTTTGATATTCAAAAATTCCAAAAATATTTTCTTAATACATATGGATGATGACGAGTCTATGAGAAATATTCTCATCAATTTCTTAATTGATTTAAAATTTATTTGAGATTTTAGTTTCTGTTTTCAAAAAATGTTGAGAAAATTTGTCAAACCTAGTTTGACTATTTTAGACTTATGATGGTTCAATTGGACTTATCCAAATTGATTTGAGTTGAATTTGAAGTTTGACCATGCTTTATTCATTTTATTTTATGTATTATTTTAATTCCAAAAAAATACCAAAAATATGTTTGACCTTTCTTGACTTCTAATCTTCATTTCACTTCTGTTTACCATTGATTGATGTTGATTCCATCCATATTTGATCATTGTATTTTGGTTATGTCATTTGAATTTTCATTTTGTGCATTCCATCTTTACCTCTCATCTTCTTCTTTTTCTTTTGACCAATGAGTTAATGATTTGTGATTAACCTTGACATATGAGAGGCTTAACCTTCTTTGATCCAAATCAAATTCAACTTGATCAAAGATCAAGTGAATTGCTTTGTGTCCAAGATAGGTTGCTTCTTGGTCAAGCAAAAAACCTAAAATCCATACAAGGTCATTATTCTTTTCTTTTGGCATGACAAGTTGTAGGAGCTTGGCTTACTAGTCATGATCTCTAACTTGTGTTTATTTGCCTATAGTTTTATTGACCGGCCTCAGATAGGTGTGACTACTACATTAGTCCACTTACGATTGCTTAACATAGCGCTAAATTGCCTTATGGCACACTAACACTAACTACTAATTACTAACTTTTAATTCAAGCATTTAATTCTTGCAATTTACTTTCATGCAATTTAATTTCTTGCTCATTTATTCATATTGCATTTTCCTTTTACTCACTTGAGCTCATGTTTATGTTTATGCTATTTGCCTTTTTCTCACTTGAACACATTATTATGAATAAATATATTGTTGCCTTGTGCTTGTTTTGTCTTTGTTTGTGTGAACCCAATGCAAAAAGGAGAAAGGACTTAGAATTAGGACCTTACCTATGCTTAATGGAGTTTCAAGAGCAATTAGGCCTCATGCCTTTAGAATGCTAATTTTGTTGAAGAGCAACTAGGCCTCATGCCTTTAGAATGCTAAATCTTGAGAGTTGACTTGAAAGGACCTCTAATCTAAACCCTCTCTTTGTCCATTCCTCTTATTGCATTGTGAACTTTTTGATTGTTTGTTCTTGTGTGATAGGGATTCCAAACTTGAGATAGTAAGAAGGACCATTGTCATAAGCATCCAAGTTAAAAGAAAGACAAGCCAATTGGAAATCCTAGGAGCTTGATTGAATATTTTCTTGATTGCTTGAGTTAATTGCTTGTTGCTTGCTAAGTCCAAAGGAAAGGAGCATCTTGAATCATCTTTATGATCTCAAGAAAGGAAATCCAAGGGTTTTATCTCTTCTCTCATCTTTGCATGTTTAGGAGTAGCCCTTCTCTTCTTCTCTCCACTCTAACCCAAGCCAAACTTATTTTGTGCAAACATTGACATTGTTTTCAAAACTAGAAATCTAGGCCATATGCCTTTGATTTTTCAAACTCTTTTCATTAATACTTATTTTGAATTGAATCTTAAGTCCACTTTGACTTCATTTTGTGAATACTTTTAACTTGTAAATACAACTCACTTCAAGTGATTTTTGTGGTTCCAATGACCACCTTTGATTAAAACCTTTCTCATAAGCATTAGCCATAGGTTTGAGTTATCATAGTGGTTGATGTAAACCTCACCTTATCCTTAGTGATTGGACTATAAGTCTTCCATACTTATTATAGGATGAATCCTTCACTAGTATGTTGAAGCTCTCCTCACATGGTGGATTGTTGGTTTTGGTTGAGTTTTCTCCCTTTGATAACAAAAGACCTTAAGGCTTTTGAAAAATCAATTCACCAATATTTTGAGATTTTTACCCGAACTTTGAGGTTTTGATCCTACATTTGTGATGGTACGTAGGAAATGGGTTTATCCATTCAAACAACAAAATTGTAAATAATTTGTATATTCTTTTCTCATCTCCCCAATCATGTTTGCACAAATATTTTCACAAATACCAACCTACCATACACTTGGCAAAAAGGGCTCCCTTAGAGTACTAAGGATGTTTTGGGTGCTTAAAACCTTCCCATTGCATAACCAACCCCCTTACCCAGATCTCTGACATTTTTATTAGTTTTTGATTTGATAAAACTTCTCGGTTTTTGTTCGCTTTCTAACCTTTCCTTTGGATAAATAGAAGTGCAGTGGTGACTCGAATTGTATGATTTACTTTTGATTTAGTCAATAAATCCAAAGGTAACGAATACCTCACTACAGAAAAGTGGCGACTCTGCTGGGGAGATTCTTCCTAGTGGGTTTAGCCTACTTTTTACCTTTGTTGTATTGTATGTTTATATTTACGTGTGACATATTTTTTTGCAAATTTGGGATGATTGTATTGTTTGTAATGTATGAATTGCTTGATATATATCAATTTCTTGTGTGCTTGGTGGTCTCTTGTGAGATGAGTTCTATACCCGAACTCGAGTGCACTTATGATAGGAGAATGACATAGTCTTGTTGACTTGTGTGGAGTTATTCCTTAGCAAGTTGACTTGCAAGCCCATTCACTTGGTGGTGGTTTTGTTGGGATCAATAATGTCACACGAGTAGTCGTGGTTAGGCATTACTCTTTCCAATACATACCTTAGAAGCCAAGGACCTTAGATTACCTAGCCCATCTTGGCCTATTTTAGGACATAGTGCGAAGGTCGTTCAAGTGTAAGATTTGATACGATCGTTACGTGATACTACATTTATAAGAGTCTCTCTTGAGAATATTTTTGGAATACGAGTAGTTGTTTATCCAATAGTATCCGAAAGATGAGATGATGACTATGGGAACCTCTTGTAGAACATGATTGTCAGGTTTAACCATAGTACACTCCCTTTGGGTGGTTCTTAACTGAGACTCCATGCTCGTGACTTGCAATAAACCATTGATTCACGGTTGATCCGTTCTCGTATATCCTTAATATCAATGGAAATTGGGTGTTGATAAGGTGTAAACCATAATCCACCAAAATGGATGATTGATATTAAGGATGACTTGATCCATCCCGTGACCTTTCTGTGGCGTGACTTGCTTGATCCTTGAGTGTGATTGTTGCATCCATGCCTTCATGCATCCATTTGCATCCATATCATCAGCAATGAGAAAAATTTCAAAGAACTTAATAGGTCTATTTGCAAATTTTTAGACATGGATAAGCAAAGAAGGAATACGAAGAAGTACAGTTTCAGACAACCCGACTTGAAAGAGTTAAGGAGTTTGACATCTTATGTATTAGACCCCTTGGAGTTCAAAGCTCGCCATGGGAAGCTTCTGTCTATTCTGGCTACTCAGGTGGATGAAGGTCTAATGAGTGTGTTGGTGCAGTTCTATGATCCTTTGTACCGTTGCTTCACTTTTCTGGATTTCCAGCTTTTGCCTACGCTTGAGGAGTATGCCTATCTTGTGGGTATACCTATCCTGGATCAGTTGTCGTTCAGTGGCTTGGAGAGGGTTCCTTCTTCCCAAGAGCTGTCGCATCGCGCGAAAAACCGGCGGGAAAAGAAGAACAACAGAGCCGCCACCGTGCGTTATTTATCCCAAAAGAGGGAAAGGAAACGCTCAGAGTAAACCTGGGAAAAGAACATGGTCTCGCGACCAAAGAGAATGGGTTCGGGAGTCGGTTATGCGAAGGGAAGGTGTTAGGCACCCTACGCATCCGTAGTACTCTACGGGATCCACGCACAGAAGGAAGGAAAATGGTTGCTAAACACTGCTCAAATACTCACACACACTGGCTGAAAGAAACGCAAGAGACTGACTGAAACTGACTCGGCAGGATGTCGCATCCTGGGCCTACTTAGTCTATCAGGCATAGACATCAGAGTCGAAGTAGTTCGGACTGGGGAAACGACACATGCTCGCTAGGATATCGCATCCTATGCATACGTATCTTCTCGGACGAGAGAAGAATCAGAGCATTCGTAGCTCGGCTGACACGCACACAAACAAACAAAACACAGGCAAACGTGGAGCCCGACTGCCAATCACTGGACTTATGTCAGCATCCGAACCAAAACACACACAAAGAAGGCAAACATGGAGCCTGAATGCCAATTGCTGGGCTTACATCAGCATCCGAACCAAACACACGCACACTGGAACCCAAATGCCACTCGATGGACTTACATCAGCTTCCAAGCACACAACAACGCAACAAGTTAATAGGGAGTCGGAGACTCGAGCCTATAACTGTCAAGCACACATTCAAACAAACAGACAACGAATTGCTAAGGAGTCAGGCACTCGAGCCTAGCAATTGTCAGACAATCCACACAAAAAAAGAAAAGGGCGCCCGGAGAGATCAGCTCAATCTCCTGCCTACATACTTCATCTGGTGTGAAGATCAGGGCGATGTAGTTCCCCTACGCAGGGATAAAGGACTAGCCTAACCAGATAACAGAGGGAGACACAACTCTAGGGAGACTACGACTCGAGCCTAGATGTTGTCATGCAAAATCAACCCTAAGTTATGGTTTCTAGCTAAATGGCACAAGGGCCAACCTATCCTAAGTATGGCTCACACAGGAAGCAAGCCACACACACTTAACTTGCACAGGAAGCAAGCCAAGCAAAACCTAACTTGCACAGGAAGCAAGTCTAAACTAATCCTAACTTGCACAGGAAGCAAGTCAAACAATCCTATCTTGCACAGGAAGCAAGTCAAACAATCCTAACTTGCACAGGAAGCAAGTCAAACAATCCTACAAGCACAGATAGCACACGCTATACACAAACAAGTGGCTCAAACAAGGGTTAGGTTTTAGTCAAGGGGTCATATCAACCTCAACAAACAAACCTCTGGAACTGGGTGAATGTTGCTCTTAACCTTGCCATTGAGGGGCTAAGGTGAAGCAGATGAAAGGATGAAGTGAGGATGAGACCTCACAGCTCTTATCCCTGGCCTGGGAGAGCTCAAGACAAGAATGTGTGGGTTCAGAAAGTGGGAACCCTTCTACACATTAAAACTGACTCAACTGTACAGTTGTACAAGATCTTGGGTTTGTATCTGCAATGCATCAACACAGTGGTGTGAGCAAGGCAGATGACACACTGAATAGTGGGGGATAGATTGCATATCCCTACCTTCCACCAATTGCCTCTTCACTTAGGAGGACTTTGACTCTATGCAGGGACAAAAGTAAACATCCACAAACATTGCCTCTTAAGGAGGACTTCAGACAGTTGCCTGGCCAAGTAACAGGCCAGGTCTTCCAGACTACATGGAGTAAAAGAGATTATACCTCAAGCAAGTTACTAAAAAGCAAAGCAAAGCAAGTTCAGAGAACTTAAGCAACTAAGGTACCTGAAAAAGTCAAACCAATCAGTAAACAGTTTCAAAGTTAAAACCAAAAGGAATGGATAAACAGTCAACCACAGAAGGTCAACTGTGCAAAGTAAGACTCAAACACATGAGTCACCTACAAAACAAAAGGTTAGCACAATATAGACAAACAAACATCAATCAAATTGGTATGATCTTGGAAGCACTATGCTCAACCTGAAACAGATGAACTCAACATAAGTCCAAAGGACCACTAGGGCTAGCCTAGGGTCAAAGATGAAAGAAAAAGTCAAGGCAGCAAGGAAAAGCCAACTCAAAGTCAAAGTCAACCAATTAGAAAGCAATCACAATTGGGCCCACGATCATATCATGCATCATTATCATTTCATGAACATTTGAAATCAAAGTAAGGCAAAGGAAAGCATACAAAAGTCAACAGAATGACTTGCATCAAAAGTCAACCTAAACAATCTCAAAAATCATCAAATAAATCACACTCAATCCTAACATCTAACATGGTAGACATGTAAAATTTCATGGCATTTGGATGAGAGGAAGGCAGTCAACTAAAATCATGAAGTCAAACCAAGTTCAAGCATGTACAAAGAAAGTCAACAAGCATGTGTCAACTTCAAAAAATCATATCAAATTGAAAACAGATGAGAAATGAATGAGATTAACACCAATGCAAAGCTTGAGATGTCTAGTTATCACATATGAAATTGCATGATCATGTGATATGTTATGAGAATTTCCCAAAAGATTTGGCAATGTATAGCACAAAAAGTCAACAAATGACCAAGCATGGAAGAAAATTCACAATCAAATGGAAAACAGCAAGATTAATTCCAAGAAAATTCATACATGAAATAGACATACAAAGGATCATTCATGCAAAAAATGGGGTCAATTGGATGCAAGGAAGCATGTGAACAAAATTAGGGAAAATGCATGATCATGGTATGACACCAAATGTGACACATAACTTCAAAAAATCATATCCAGCAAACCACAAATGGGAAATCCACAAACTTTATATCAAAATGAAGGGGAACATGTCTAGTTTCATCACAAAAAATTTCAAAGGCAATGGATATGTCATGAGTATTTCACAATTGAAATGGTAAAGGGTGTCATTTTGGCATACATGTTGGGAAAACAATTATCATTTAAAATCCAGCCACTGAAAAATTAATTAAAATTCACAATAAAATACTAGACTCATTTGTGATCATCATGCAAAATATTTCATAATTTTTGGAGTTAAAATGAATTTAAAATGAATTATGGAAGTTGATGAACATTTGGATGAAGTATGAGCAAAATGCATGGCAAATGGGGTCAAACCAAGTCAACCGATGGCATAAGTGTAATTACCCGCCTCACTAATCCAAACGACACAGTTTTGGGGAAGGAAATGAAATGTTCCTATTGGCTCTCAGCCAATGGAACAGTGCACACGGCTAAACAGCTCAAATTTCTGGTTTTTCACATAAACCCTTAGGGTTTCTAACAGCATGGCCAAGGCATTGCTCAATGTTATCATCATCATGAAACAAAACAAACAACAGCATGGCATTGGTATCATGTTCAGCTTCATCAATCAATTAAAACCAACAGCAACATGTAGCAATGATCAAACAACAAACCAGCATCCATGACCAAATACAACAAACAACAGCATGTGAATTTTATAAACAAGTTTAAAGTTTTCAATCAGCAGGGCAAATGCAGCAATGGTATTCAACATTTGGTTCACCAACATCATCATCAATTGAAATTCCAGCAAACCAACAACTAACATGGCAATGGTAATGTTCATTCAACAGACAACAACAGCATTCAACATGGCAAGGAAACACTGTCATCATTAAGCAATATCGACCAACAACAAAACAAGCATATCAAAGGGAAGTTCTGGAAATGATAGGTTTTTACACAGCAGTATGCATCATTCAGTGTTCATCATCAAAGCATCAACCATAAAACAAAACAATATAACATCATCACTAAATAACATCAGCTAACAACCAAACCAACACAAACATGGGAAGTCTGGGCAAGTTTAAAGGTATGAACAAACAGCAGCATAAACTCATCATCATCATGTAATCAAAACAACAGCAAGCATCACCATCTTTAATAAACAAAATTCGAAACGAGGCCTCATTCAAAAGCAGGGCATTAGAAATGATGTTATCATGCAACAAGAACAAAAGCAGCAGCCAATACACATGCATCTATGAAGCTGGATTTTTTCTGGAAATAATAACAGAGTTCATCATAGCAGGGTTTAGCAGCATGGTTCATGGTGCCTTCAAGCAAGCATCAACAACATCAAACAAACATGTTTCAACCAAACATACAACAGCATAAGCATAATCATGAAATTTTTCTGGGCAACTAGGTTTAAACAAACAGCAGGATTCAACATCATCCTCAATAATCGACCATGAACCAAAAATCCCAGAAACAACAATCAAGCATATCATTAGCTTCAGCATGCATCAAACCACATAAACATGGTAGCCATTTCCATTAAAACAACTTAAACAAACCAAATCGAAGGAAAATGTGTTCATGCACACAAATGAAAATCCAAATTACTTGGCCAGGACGCCGCCATTTTAAGCATGCTATAGTTTGTTGGAATCAGCTCAAGAAAACCTTTCATAAACATATCATGACACAGCAAATAATGGAGATCGATCACTTACTTATTTTTGAAGAAAACTGATGTGCAGTGTTGTTTTGGTGGTTACAGCTCGAAACAGATGCTTCAAATGCTTGGAAAGGATGAATGGTTGGATGACTTTAGCTCAAGGATGTGTAGAGTTGGATGAATCACGATTTGCCATGTTTGGACCTTGGTGAAAACAGAACGAGGAGAGGAGCTTCCAGCTGGTGATTAAAGACCCAAAAGGTTTCCAAAGGTTGGCAGGATGTTGAAGGATGCAAAGGAACTCGTGGTCTTTGAGGGTTTCTTTCAAATCGAGCCAAAATGCAAAGTTGCAAGATAGTAGAGAATGGAGTTTTTAACAGTTTTCCAACAGTGCCAAATGAGAGGGAAATCAGGATTTTGGCATGAGTCAGTTTATTTTTGTCTGCTGATGGTCTTTCATCACACGAAAAAAAAAGATCAAGATATTGCCATCTTGTTTTTGAAAATACACTTGCCAACCTTTTCTTCTTTTTCTGCTGCAGTGTTATATGCTTGTTGGTTGCAGATGTTAGCAGGGCAAGGTTGGAAAAATAAGTGAGGGTCGGTTGTGCAATTGTTTTGATGACAGCAAAATACCAATGGCCAGGTGAGTTAGGTTTGTGTTATGGTCTGCTACTTGTTTCAAAATGACAGAAAAAACTGCTGCATTGCTGGCCAGTACAAGGTGAGGCATGGAGGGTGTGGTTTTGAGCAAGAGCAGTGTTATGTTGTGACAGGTTTGATAGGCACAAGCAAGGCAAAAATAAATGCAGTCAAGAGGAGTCCTTTTCTGCTGCGAAAATGGGCTTCCTTTTGATGAATGGATCTCTTTTAAGTGCACAGCAGGGTGTAGTTTTTGAGCATTAGTCAAGAGTGTTTGGTCTGTTGCTATGTGTGTCCAAACAGAAAATGATGGCCCCAAAAATTCTGCTATGTGTGTTGTGTTGGTTGCAGCATTCTTGTTCAAAAGGACAGCAAAACTTGCATTTTCTGGACAGTACAAGGTAAGGTGGAAGCATGGGTGGATGGTTGCTTTGTACTTTTCTTCCAAAATTCAAGTATGCAAACATGGCCATATGTACCATTGGAGTATGGCTGCACTACAAGGCCTCAAAAGTGGCAGAAGAATGATCAAGAATACTGCATAATGATGCTGGTACAAGGCATGGTTGTGGAACTTAGACAAGCATGGTGAAATGGTACTTTTCTTATAGTTCAAGTAACCAAGCATAGATTCACATGTGCTGCATAATTTGACTTTGCAAACACACTAAAATGATATTTATGAGCTGTCCCAGTTGGCCAAATGCTGAAAAAATGTTTGAGTCAAAAAGTCAACTCTTGGTCAAACTTACATTTAAATGAAAAAGGTCAAAATATGCCATTTTGATTGGTGAAGTTTTGGCTCATGAAATTTATATTTTTGGAAAGAGGGGATCAAATGTGACTTGTAGGAAAAAACCCCACCAAAATTGGCCAAACGGTTTGGGAGATATGCCCCTTTGAAGTTCAAGATTTTCTGAAATCGATTCGATCATAACTTGCCAACCACACATGGGAATTGAGAGTTCTAGGACTTTTTGGAAATGGGAGAACAAGATCTTCAACTTTCATGTTGGGCAAAAATTCATTTGAGGCTTGTATCACAATGTAAGTTTGAGGATCAAGACTTTCCATTTATGGCAGGTTTCAGTTACAGGCCCAGTTTCCGTTTTGGGAAATTCATGATCTGGCTTCAAATTCTTCCATGATGGTGTTTGGCATGATATATGATGACTATTTGGACATGAATGAACTCTCACAGACCAATTCCAATCATCCAATCACTGATTAAATGGACAGTTGACCAACAGTTGACTTTTAGGGTTTCTGACTGATCATGCATTGACTGATGACTTCCAAACCCTAATTCCTTGAGAATTTGACTTCAAATGATGTCCCAAGTTGTATGAATTCTTGATTATTGACCATGGTGCCCAAATTCCACAAGAATGACCACCAACCATTGCCTTGACTGACAGTTGACTTTTTTTAGGGTTTTTGACTGTCTGTGTATGAACTGGTGACCTCTGAGCCTTCAATCCTTGACCAAAATACTTCAAATGGACCTCCAAGCCATGTGAACTTGTTGGACAAACCCCAAGGCCTTGATTCAATGAAAAATTCTTTTGCTTGCTTGGTTGACTGATCAGGAGATTAGTTTGACCTAATTCTTGATTGCTTGCACTTGAGGCAACTGGGAACAATGCAATGCTATGCAATGGATCATGATATGCTATGACCTAATATGAAAATGTATGCATAATGATAGGTGCAAATTTGAGGTGCTACAGCTGCCCCTATTCAATCAGCTGGGAACCTGAACGGATGATAGCGACGGCTGTCAGACTTTCAGGGTAAACAGGGATTGAATACCAAAGAACCGTAGAATTTGCACAATACAGGATATGATACAAAGAGAACCACGTCATTTACCGATGACGCCTGCAATTGACAGCTTCAGCAAAAGCAAAACCATTTACCGATGGTTGGAGAACTGGAAACTTGATATTTACCGATATCAACTTCAGCACGACCATTTACCGATGGCGGCTGGGGAAAAACAAACTTCTGAAAAGCAAAACCATTTACCGATGGTTAGAACTTGATATTTACCGATATCAACTTCAGCCAGACCATTTACCGATGGCTGCTGGGAAAACAGATTCGATGTTGAAAGGAAGCAAGACCATTTACCGATGGTGGCTTCAAAGAAACTTGACATTTACCGATGTCAACTTCAAACTGGCCATTTACCGATGGCTACTGTAACTGGGAATTCGACATTTACCGATATCGAAGAAATACGGGGCCATTTACCGATGGCATCTCCACTTGGGGAGGAACAAAATCTTTGTGGTGATACCAGACAAGACGTTTACCGACGACTTCTGGGGATTTTGATTTTATCAACAAGGGGACAAAGCATGACCAGACATTTACCGATGACTGGGATGAGACTTGACGTTTACCGACATCGAAAGATGATGTTTACCGACATCAAAAGAATGACCAGACATTTACCGATGACTGGGGTGGGACACGATGTTTACCGACATCGAAAGATGATGTTTACCGACATCCAAAGAAATGACCAGACATTTACCGATGACTGGGAATGAGAAATTTATTGGGGAGATACGAATATTTGCAACTGGAAACCAGATAGGACATTTACAGATGACTCTACTGGGGATTTCTAGTTGGGGATTATCAGACATTTACCGATGACTGAGGAAAAGACTCGATGTTTACCGACACCGAAGCAATGGCGTTTACCGACACCAAAAAAATGACCAGACATTTACCGATGACTGGGTGGAGACTCGATGTTTACAGACATCGAAAGATGATGTTTACCGACATCAAAAAATGACCAGACATTTACCGATGACTGGAGTGAGACTCGATGTTTACAGACACCGAAACAATGGTGTTTACCGACACCAAAAAGAATGACCAGACATTTACCGATGACTGGAGAGGAGACTCGATGTTTACAGACACCGAAACAATGGTGTTTACCGACACCAAAAAGAATGACCAGACATTTACCGATGACTGGAGAGGAGACTCGATGTTTACAGACACCGAAACAATGGTGTTTACTGACACCAAAAATGATGACCAGACATTTACTGATGACTGGAGAATACTTGATGTTTACCGACATCGAAAGATGATGTTTACCGACATCAAAAAGAGAAGACACACGCGGGTGCTGACATGACACCTACTGGTATCACAAGAACGACATCTTAGATATGTCAAGGCAAGGTTGACCACTTGCTGGGGGTCTCACTGAGGAAAAACAAATTTTCTGTCACCATCGGGTGAGGAAATAAACCTCTGTCACCATCGGGTGAGGAAATAAACCTCTGTCACCATTGGGTGAGGAAATAAACCTCTGTGGGGAATAAACAATTCTGAATGCTGTCAAGAGCAACTGTAGCAGTCTTGCTGTGCTGATGTTGAATGAAATGATCCGCCTCTGCCGGGGATACGGTCTGGTGAAGTTAACACATGAATGCATATGTTTGAATTTTTCTATGGCGTAATGCTCCATATTGAATGGGAATGCTACGCAATTTTTGAGGATGCGATGATTACTACATGCAAAATGCAAATGAACCCTGGCTAGGGAGCCGAAATGATCAGATACTCTGACTCTGTGGGGAGATTCCTCTTGGGGAAATACTCTGCGGGGAACTCTGCTTGAGGAATGGTAAAGTGACTTCACACTCATGTTTGAAGAACAGCACTGCTGCTGGGAAAAAGGTAAACTCCGCTGGGGATATCCTTCAGTCCACAGGTAGAATAAATGTTGGAGATAAAATTCAATGAACCTGCCTCACTCGGGGAGGAAATCGGCGAATACAGGTCGGCTGGGGATAGGCAATCCTTAGATCTGTTGGAGAATAGAAGGCACTATCCACAGACGTCTCTGCAGGGGAACATAGCTCTGATAGCTTCCAAACTTGCTTGGGGAAAAAATCTGCTGAGGAAACGTCCTCACAGATGCCAACCTGAAAAACAGCACAACAAAATGCCCCCAGGGGATACATGGACAAGATATGCTCAAGTGTCCTCAACATTCAAAGTGATTTTCAAATGTTTCATCATTCTGCACATTGTTGTGTAGCCTTCATGTTCTTATATATGCAATGCTTATCAAAAATTCGGACATTTTTGCAAACAAAACAGTAAAAACAAAAACGAAGAAGCTGTTTATCTGAATAACGATTTTTATTGATTGAAAATGTGCCTGAAGAGGCAAATACATTGGGAAGCAATCCCTAGAAAGAGGTAATTGCGCACAAAAAAGGAAAAAAATCTATCCTAATGGCAATGTGAACACGGCGTCCACTATTTCCCAATTCTGTTATAACTCACAGATCATCAGTTTTCCTCCCAACTCCTTGCTTTCTGAGAAGAATGACTGGACAGATCACATCTTTCGAGATGGCAGACGACAAAGCTCGATGAAGTACAGACAACTCAAACTGTAGTCTTCGCTTTAATCCCTAACTTTTGCCTGGATCGCCCTTTCGGGTTTTCAATCCACCGGATACCCCTTTTTGCCTAAGCCGCCCTTGCGGGTTTTCGACTTACCGGGTGTACAAATTCTTTTCATTTTATCCCTAATTTTTGCCCGAACCTTTTCTTTCTGTTTTTTTTTTGTTCGCCGGGATGCCCATTTTTTGCCTGGACTCTTTATTCTTTTTGTCCAGCGGGTCAATTTATGCGAAGTATTTTTTGACTACATCTGAGTTAACAGGAGACGGAAAATCTTCACCATCCATAGTTGTAAGCATCAAGGCTCCACCGGAGAATACCTTCTTCACAACATACGGACCTTCATAATTAGGAGTCCATTTGCCCCTGTTATCTGCACCGGGAGGGAGGATCCTCTTCAAAACTAGATCACCGACCTGATAGCTTCGAGGACGCACTTTCTGATCAAAGGCTCGCTTCATCCTTCTCTGATACAACTGTCCATGACATACAGCTGCTAGTCGTCTCTCCTCGATAAGGCTCAACTCGTTAAACCTTGTTCGAATCCACTCGGCTTCGTCCAGCTTGACATCCAATAAAACTCTCAGAGAAGGAATCTCCACTTCAACAGGTAGGACAGCTTCCATACCATACACAAGGGAGTAAGGGGTTGCCCCGGTCGACGTACGTACTGAGGTACGGTACCCATGCAAAGCGAAAGGCAGCATCTCATGCCAATCTTTGTACGTAACGACCATCTTCTGCACAATCTTCTTGATATTTTTGTTTGCCGCTTCTACAGCACCATTCATCTTCGGTCTGTAAGGAGAAGAATTGTGATGTTCAATCTTGAAATCTTTACACAGCTCTTTCATCATCTTGTTGTTAAGATTCGAACCATTGTCAGTGATGATTCTCTCAGGAACTCCGTAACGACATATGATTTCTTTCTTGATGAACCGGGTAACCACTTGTTTGGTAACGTTAGCATAGGAAGCTGCTTCCACCCACTTGGTGAAATAGTCAATCGCAACCAAGATGAAGCGATGTCCGTTCGAAGCAGTAGGCTCAATCTTCCCGATCATATCAATGCCCCACATGGCAAACGGCCAAGGCGAATTCATGATATTCAGAGGGCTTGGTGGTACATGCACCTTATCAGCATAGATTTGGCACTTATGGCACTTCCGAGCATACTTGAAACAATCGGATTCCATAGTCATCCAATAATAACCCGCTCTCAACAATTTCTTAGCCATTGCATGTCCGCCGGCATGAGTACCGAAGGAACCTTCATGAACTTCCTGCATTAACATGTCTGCCTCGGGTCTGTCTACGCATCTGAGCAAGACCATGTCAAAGTTTCTCTTATACAACACATCATCCCGATTCAAATAGAAGCTTCCAGCTAGCCTCCTCAGGGTTTTCTTGTCATTCTTCGACGCACCTTCAGGATACTCCTGAGTCCTGAGGAAGTTCTTAATGTCATAATACCACGGCTTCTCATCAATCACAACAGACTCGGCTGCAAACACATACGCAGGCCTCTCAAGTCGATTCACCGCAACATGTGGCACATGATTCCACCAATGAACTTTGATCATAGACGACAAAGTAGCCAAGGCATCAGCCATTTGATTCTCATCCCGGGGGACATGATACAACTTCACTTTCTTGAAGAACGTCAGTATTCTCTGGTGTAATCTCTATACGGAATCAAATGCGGCTGATTCGTATTCCAATCTCCATTGACTTGATTGATCACTAGAGCTGAATCTCCAAATATGTCAAGGGTTTTGATCCTCAGATCAATGGCTTCTTCTATTCCCATGATACAAGCCTCATACTCAGCTTCGTTGTTGGTGACGTCAAACGTCAGTCTGGCAGAAAAAGGTATATGTGCACCGTTAGGATTGATCAGTACTGCCCCAACACCATTACCGTTCATATTCACAGCCCCATCAAACATCAGTGTCCATTTGTCATCCGGGTCCGGTCCTTCCTCGACAAGAGGTTCTTCGCAGTCTTTCATCTTGAGATACATGATGTCTTCATCAGGGAATTCAAACATCATAGGCTGATAATCTTCAATCGGTTGCTCGGCGAGGTAGTCTGACAGAATACTACCCTTGATGGCCTTCTGTGACGTGTACTGAATGTCGTATTCTGTTAGAATCATCTGCCAACGGGCAACACGTCCGGTGAGAGCTGGCTTCTCAAAGATGTACTTCACTGGATCCATCTTAGAAATCAATAGAGTAGTATGGTTCAACATATACTGTCTCAGTCGGCGAGCAGCCCAGGCCAAAGCACAGCAAGTTTTCTCGAGCAGTGAATATCTTGTTTCACAGTCGGTAAACTTTTTGCTAAGGTAGTATATGGCATGCTCTTTTCGACCAGACTCGTCATGCTGTCCCAATACACACCCCATCGAAGTCTCGGTGACTGAAAGGTACATTATCAGTGGTCTCCCTGGAACTGGAGGAATCAGGATTGGAGGTTTCTGCAAGTACTCCTTGATTTTGTCAAAAGCTTTCTGACAGTCATCGTTCCACTTGATTGCTTGATTCTTTCTGAGTAGTTTGAAAATTGGTTCACATGTAGCAGTTAGGTGAGATATGAACCTTGCAATGTAGTTCAACCTCCCTAAAAACCCACGGACTTGCTTCTCCGTTTTCGGTTCAGGCATCTCTTGAATAGCTTTGACTTTAGCTGGATCAACCTCAATCCCTTTCTCACTGACAATGAAGCCTAAGAGCTTCCCGGATCTCACTCCAAACGTACACTTGTTCGGATTCAACCTCAGCTTGAACTTTCTCAACCGGTCAAACAGCTTCTGCAAATTAACCAGGTGCTCCTCTTCTGTCTGCGACTTCGCAATCATGTCATCTACGTACACTTCAATTTCTTTGTGCATCATGTCATGAAAAAGAGTTGTCATTGCCCTCTGATAGGTAGCACCGGCATTCTTCAGCCCAAATGGCATCACCTTATAGCAGAACGTGCCCCAAGGTGTAATGAATGTCGTCTTTTCCATGTCCTCTGGCGCCATCTTGATCTGATTATATCCGGAGAAACCATCCATGAAAGAGAATACCGAAGATTGAGCCGTATTATCAACCAATACATCAATGTGAGGTAATGGGAAATCATCTTTCGGACTCGCTCTGTTCAAATCCCGGTAATCGACACACATTCTGACTTTGCCATCCTTCTTCGGCACAGGAACGATGTTGGCCACCCACGGTGGATAACTGGTAACAGCCAAAAAACCTGCATCCCACTGCTTCTGAACCTCTTCCTTGATCTTAGTTGCCATGTCAGGACTCGTTCTACGAAGCTTCTGCTTGACCGAAGGACATCCTTCCTTAAGGGGTAATCGATGCATCACAATGTCTGTATCCAAACCAGGCATATCTTGGTATGACCAGGCGAATATCTCCACATATTCTCTCAGCATCTCAATCAGCCTCCTCTTGACAGAGTCCTCTAAAGCAGCCCCAATCTTGATTTCCTTTTTGTCGTCCTCAGTACCCAAATTAATAGTTTCCAACTCCTCCTGATGAGGTTGGATGACCCTTTCCTCCTGCTTCAGTAATCTGGCCAATTCTGCAGGGAGTTCACAGTCTTCCTCACTCTCCTCTTCAGCTTGGTAAATGGGATTATCGAAATCATACTGAGCCATAACAGAACTGTTCATAGTGAATGCCATAAGATCGCTTCTGCATGTTTGATGCTTTGTTTTAGAAAAAGAGTTCAATAAAGTCACAAAAACAAAAAACATTGCCATTTTTATTGTTTTGAAAAAAAAAGTGAAAACAGAAAACAGAAAGACAGGGATCACAAAATTTGTTCAAAAAAATGTCCTTCATTAATGATAATCATTAAAACATGATGAGGCCCTACAAAAATGAATCACTACGCCTTGGGCAGAACGTAGGATTTTCATGCAAAATGACAAAACAACAGAAAATTACTCTGTCAGAAGAGTAACTTGAACCACTTCTTCAGCCGTCCAGTTGTTGATAGACCCCCCTGGTGCACACGGGCGAACCCAGTTGTCCAAATCATAATCACTGTCACAGTCTTCACTACCGGTTGCAGAAACGTCGCCATGATTCATCAGCCCAGCGCTGGTAAAGGTACTCGGACCCGCTTGACCATCCTGCTCTGCTCGGAGAGGCTCATAACCAACACCAAATTTGTCTTCTTTGACAGGCAAATCCACCATCTTGCCCCAGCCTTCAGCTTTGCCAGAATCAACAACCTCCTTAGCCTGCTTGTAAGAAATGATTGAAGCACCAGGCTTCTTCTGCTCAGCATACGCCACTTTCTCAAGAGCCACAGTCTCAAATGCCTGGCATAAGGTTTCGTGGATCTCGCCATCCACCTCAACATATTTGAACGAGGATAGATGACTCACCAGAATCTCTTCTTCACCGCACACAGTCACAATCTGACCGTTCCAGACATACTTGAGCTTTTGATGGAGAGTCGACGAGACTGCCCCTGCTGCATGAATCCATGGACGCCCCAATAGACAACTATAGGCGGGCTGGATGTCCATAACATAGAAGATGATATCGAAAACCTCAGGACCTATCTTCACAGGCAAGGTCACTTCTCCACACACAGAACGTTTGGATCCGTCGAAAGCACGAACAATCAGGTCACTGGGATTAAGCACAAACCCTTCCGCATCAATCTTCCTCAGAATCTGCTTAGGCAACACATTCAACGACGATCCGGTGTCTACCAATACGTGAGACAACACTGCCCCCTTGCATTCCATGGTGATGTGCAAGGCTTTGTTATGGTTTCGCCCTTCAGGCGGTAAGTCCAAGTTGGTGAAACCCACACCATGTCTGGTGCTCACATTGGCCATCACACCTTCTAGTTGATTGACAGAAATCTCCTGAGGCACGTAAGCCAGATTCAACATCTTCAGCAAGGCATTACGGTGTGCTTCAGAGCACATCAACAGTGAAAGTATAGAAATCTTGGACGGAGTTTGATTCAACTGGTCTACAATCTTGTAGTCACTCTTCTTGATTATCTTCATAAACTCCTCCACGTCTTTCTCAAATGATCCCTCAGGCGCTTCTTTCTGGACAGGTTCTTCCTCAACCACAGCTTGCTTACCCTTTGCTTTGGCGAGAGCTTCAGCATTATTGTCCCTCAAAGGCTGCGGTGCGAACAGACGGCCGCTTCTGGTAAAACCTCCTGGACCCCCTACATTATCCACAGCCGGACCAACAGTTGCAGGAACTCTATTCGGTAAACCAATTGTCACTGGAGTTTGATTCACTGGTCTTGTCTGACTTTCAGCCCTTCTGTAACTGCGGTGAGCATTATCATACTTCCACGGCACGGCTTTACTATTCTCAACAGCCCTTCTTCCAGACGCCACGGTAGTAGTTGGAACACTGATGGTTACAGGCACGGGAATGGTAACTGGGGTACCATTTGCTGCAGGTGCACTGACAATCCTTTGTCCACGTTCTTCAGACGGTTTAAAGTAAATGGTGATAGTTGACGCTGTTCCACGATCTTTTACAGCCCTACTGAATTGCAAACAACCTTCATCCATCATACCCTGGATACCGGTCCTCAACTGGTCGCAGCCATTCTCAGATTCTGCACAGCCCAAACAATCTTCATCACAGCCCGGATAGACACCCCCATTCAGCAGACGATCCTTCACAACTAGCAGAGAAGTCTGAACATCATCGACATTAACAACCAGATCTTCAGCTTCTTTCCCCTCAATATTGTTCACTCTATGCCCACCATGCTGAGGCATAGGGTTGTTTACGACATTGGGCACTGGAGCGAAGTTGATCGCCTTGGCATCGATCAAATCTTGTACCTTATGCTGGAGAGCTCGACACTTCTCAGTATGGTGGCCTGGTGCCCCAGAGTGAAAGTCACATCTAACATTAGCATCATAGCCAGGAGGCAGCACTGTAGGCGGAGCCATTGTACGCAACTCAATCATCCCCAACTTGAGTAGTTCGGGTAATAACTCTGTGTAAGACATGGGCAGAGGATCAAATCTTCTATCAGCCTGCAATTTCTGTCTGGGCTGATAAGGACGTTGCTGTTGTTGTTGTTGTTGCGGTTGTTGAACTCTTTGTTGTTGTTGACGAGGTTGAGATGTCGGAATGGTCACTGCAGCAGCTTGACGGTATTCAATTCTGTTCTGATCTCTGCGGTGTTGAACGGCATTAGTTTCACCCTCCCTTCGACGAGGTGCCCCAACAAACGGCTTCCTAGAAGAAGAGGAACCAGCATCTTGAATCTTCCCAGTTTTGATCAAACTCTCAGTCCTCTCTCCACAAATGACAACATCAGAAAAACTACCGAATGGGCAGCTCCCCATCCGGTCCATAAACACACCTTGAAGAGTACCGATAAACATATCTGTCAACTCCCTCTCCAGCATAGGGGGTTGAACTCTAGCAGCCAGTTCACGCCACCTCTGGGCATACTCCTTGAAGCTTTCATTGGATTTCTGACATAGACTCTGCAGCTGAGTCCGGCTCGGTGCCATGTCCATGTTGTGTTTGTATTGCCTCAAAAAGGCCTCACCCAGATCCCTCCAACAGCGGATAGAATCTCTCTTCAATTCCATATACCAGTCCAAAGAAGCCCCAGATAGACTGTCTTGGAAAAAATACATCCACATCTTTTCATCATCAGTATACGCAGAGATCTTTCGATAATAAGCCTGCACATGGGTGCGAGGGCAAGAAGTACCGTTGTATTTGTCGAAGGACGGTGCTTTGAACTTGTGAGGGATTCTCAAACCTTCAACCAATCCCATATTAGTAACATCAAAACCGAGAGAATTTTGACTTTCCATAGCACGGATCTTCTCAGCAAGAGCCTCAACTTTACGATCTCTCTCATTAACCCTTCCCAGAACGTCTTCGTCTTCACTGAGCAGAGAGAACATATCCTCTTGTCTGTCGACAATCGGAACAGGATTACGGGCCGGAGCACGGACTACTCTGGCATTAGCGGCATCTGGAACAATAGGTTGACCGTTGATTCGAATACCCCCCAACTCATCACCTACAGCATAGTTGCTGACGGGTACAGCAGCAGCAATATTGTTATCATTGACCGGGCCTCCCTCTGGCGGAGCATGGTTGATCGGTGGATTTGCAGCCTCTTGTCTCTGAACCATAGCTCGAAGTTCTTCTTGACCTTGCGCAACCCCTTGCATCATATTCATAAACTGGGCCATGCTAGCCTTCATCTCAGCCAACTCAGCTTGAAATTGATCCATACTTCTCTGTTGATTCAGTCTTGTTGAGTAGCGGTGCGGACGTTGATCAGCTATCCTGCCTAAAACAGGAACCAGCGTGAGAAGTCACGATCAAGAACACCTGTTATGCAAAATGATATGAGTATGATGCAAATGATGCGTATGATGCACATGATATGCTCATTTCTCAGGCATTCAAAGAGCCTGACCCATCCTGAAAAGATGGCAACCTGCAGCGATAAGAGAACAAATAGATACCAGGGAATGCTGACATCCTTATACATACATAAGGGTGAAAAGGCATACAACCAATGTCAACAGAATATCTGAATGAACAACGTACAAAGAAAAAGAATCCCATCCAACAAGCCTGGAGGTGATTCTCAACAAAAGATCCAAGAGATGGCCTACACGCAAATGAATCCCATCCAACAAGCCTGGAGGTGATTCTCAACAAAATACAAACAGAGATACAAACTAAGACAGACGGTCTTCTGGAATGAGGGTCTTCAGGTAATGGCACTGGTCGATCAACAGTGAGCATTCTGAACAATCTGGTAGAGGGGTGATCTTCTCTTTCAACTGTCTTCTCAGCTCCAAGACTTCTCCTCCAAGGTGGTCCTCTGATTTCTGTCTCAACTCTACTTCCTTCTTCAACTGGATGTCTTTATCTCTGAGTTGCTTCTCCAAGTCTCTGATTTTCTTCTGATAGTTGGCTTCTGCTCTCTGCAGTCTCAAGCGCTCCCGGTGTTCTGCATCTAACATAGACTCCATCTCCTCATATGACCTCTTCTTACCTCTTGCTCTGCTAGCATCTTCTCCTTGCACCTCCCTGAGTTGATGGGCCAAGTGCAGCTTATCAGCTTTGGCTTTGTACAGCTCCATATGGGTGTCTTGCTCCTTCTCTCTCAAACGACGATTCTCCATCAGGGCTTGCTTATAGTGCTCAACAGGTACACTATCAGCAAGGATCAAGGGTGGTTGCTCCTGCAACGGCTCCATCCTATCATAGGGTAGCAACAAAGTTTCCACTCTCTTCTTTACCCAGTCGGTGTAATCAGGCATAGCAACAGCAAACTTCTTCCCTAAGACAGATCCATCCTTCACACCAATAGACTTCCACGCTCTTCCAATCTGCTCCAACCTGACAAGGTCACTCTGCTTCTCAAAATACACACTTTCAGCTACCTCAGCCTCAAGTGGTCTTCCCTTCATCACAAACCCTAACTGGCGAAGAGAAAGAACCGGGTTGTAATTGATGCAACCCTTAGTCCCTACGAGTGGCACATTACGGAATCCTCCACAGCTCATAATGACATTACGCACATCCATCCGGTAAGATTGCCACCTGATATCATAGGAGGTAAGAGACATAACCCTCTGAGTCCACTTAAGAGTGCTCTGGGTATCCACAAATGGTCCACTAGCTGGCAGAAGAGACAAGAACCATCTGAGCAAAAGGGGGAGACAACACCTGATAGCCCCACCCTTACCATGCCTACTGTGAATAGCATAGTAAGTGTCTGCTAGAAGAGTGGGAACTGGATTTCCTCCAATGAAAATACTGACTGCAGCATAGTCAACAAAATTGGGCATACTCGGAAACAAGACGATCCCATAGATCATGACGGCCAACTGAGCATGAAAGGCTTCCCAACTTCCCTTCTCTGCTTCTCCTTTAGCTACCCTCAACAAAAACTTCAAAGGCAATCCTACAACATCCCCACTGGACTTCCAACTATCACTGACTTCCTTGATACCCAAATGGAGAGCTCTGGCAACAACTCTGAAATCAACCTCCTTGGGCACATCCAAGAAAGGAACCTGATACCGGATCGGGACACTCAGCAGAATGGAGTACTCCTCAAGAGTAGGTGCTAACTGATAATCTTGGAACGTGAAACATCTAAGCTCTGGATCGTAGAACTGAAGAAGCGTCTGCAGAGGCACTGGATCCACTACCGTCTTCAATACTGTCAAGATATCTCCATACCGCCCAACAAAACTCTTCAGTCGATCGTCTGTCATGAGGCTACCCAACTCAACTAGCGGAGTCAACGGCTCACGGTGGAAACTGTAGGAACAGGTCTTCCGCTTCAACTCTGGGACTGTTGCCATCTCTATCAGTAGACAAGCTCAGGAATGTACCTGAGAAATGATATGCATGCAGAGATTAGTTTTTTTTTCTTTTTCCTTTTTTTTTTATTTGATTTTTTTTGATTTTTTTTTTTCAATGCGTTTCTTTTGAAAAATAAATATGCTATGATGCACATGATGCAGACTGGACTGGCTGGTTGTGCAAACTCTGATACTAGGTCGAAGCTCCAGTCAAAATCGGAACATAAATCCCACTTAAGGTTAACTGAACACTGTCTGAACACAAAGTCACCATCAGAACCAAGTCACCAACAGAACCGAGTCACCAACGGTACCTGTAATAATGATCATTCCCTCCCCACTCACGGGTGTAGTCTAGGCCAGGGTAAAGCTTGAGAGAAACGCAGCATAAATAACCTTTCGCAGAATACTGTCATATACACACCCGAAGTATGTAACGACAGCATCCCACCAGGGTCTGAACTGCTCGTGATATCAATGTTCCGCTAAGTGGCGCCATACCACCCGCTTCCCATGAATCACTTTATTCCTAGATATCCTAGATTGCACTCATGGTCTGGGTATTGGACCTTTTACCTCAACTGACTCTTCCCCCCCACACAGAGAGAAACAAACAACCAGCCAGGTGAACAGATGAATAAATGCAAACATTAATGCAAACATAAATGCAAACAATAGACAATGAATGCAAACAGTAAATAATGAATGCAATAAATAAACACAGCACAAAGCAACCAAAACCCTAACCTAGAGAGCGCTAGGAGAGACTCGCTCAGGGAAGACGGACCAGCACAGGTCAACTTCTCTATTTCCCCAGCAGAGTCGCCAGCTGTCGCATCGCGCGAAAAACCGGCGGGAAAAGAAGAACAACAGAGCCGCCACCGTGCGTTATTTATCCCAAAAGAGGGAAAGGAAACGCTCAGAGTAAACCTGGGAAAAGAACATGGTCTCGCGACCAAAGAGAATGGGTTCGGGAGTCGGTTATGCGAAGGGAAGGTGTTAGGCACCCTACGCATCCGTAGTACTCTACGGGATCCACGCACAGAAGGAAGGAAAATGGTTGCTAAACACTGCTCAAATACTCACACACACTGGCTGAAAGAAACGCAAGAGACTGACTGAAACTGACTCGGCAGGATGTCGCATCCTGGGCCTACTTAGTCTATCAGGCATAGACATCAGAGTCGAAGTAGTTCGGACTGGGGAAACGACACATGCTCGCTAGGATATCGCATCCTATGCATACGTATCTTCTCGGACGAGAGAAGAATCAGAGCATTCGTAGCTCGGCTGACACGCACACAAACAAACAAAACACAGGCAAACGTGGAGCCCGACTGCCAATCACTGGACTTATGTCAGCATCCGAACCAAAACACACACAAAGAAGGCAAACATGGAGCCTGAATGCCAATTGCTGGGCTTACATCAGCATCCGAACCAAACACACGCACACTGGAACCCAAATGCCACTCGATGGACTTACATCAGCTTCCAAGCACACAACAACGCAACAAGTTAATAGGGAGTCGGAGACTCGAGCCTATAACTGTCAAGCACACATTCAAACAAACAGACAACGAATTGCTAAGGAGTCAGGCACTCGAGCCTAGCAATTGTCAGACAATCCACACAAAAAAAGAAAAGGGCGCCCGGAGAGATCAGCTCAATCTCCTGCCTACATACTTCATCTGGTGTGAAGATCAGGGCGATGTAGTTCCCCTACGCAGGGATAAAGGACTAGCCTAACCAGATAACAGAGGGAGACACAACTCTAGGGAGACTACGACTCGAGCCTAGATGTTGTCATGCAAAATCAACCCTAAGTTATGGTTTCTAGCTAAATGGCACAAGGGCCAACCTATCCTAAGTATGGCTCACACAGGAAGCAAGCCACACACACTTAACTTGCACAGGAAGCAAGCCAAGCAAAACCTAACTTGCACAGGAAGCAAGTCTAAACTAATCCTAACTTGCACAGGAAGCAAGTCAAACAATCCTATCTTGCACAGGAAGCAAGTCAAACAATCCTAACTTGCACAGGAAGCAAGTCAAACAATCCTACAAGCACAGATAGCACACGCTATACACAAACAAGTGGCTCAAACAAGGGTTAGGTTTTAGTCAAGGGGTCATATCAACCTCAACAAACAAACCTCTGGAACTGGGTGAATGTTGCTCTTAACCTTGCCATTGAGGGGCTAAGGTGAAGCAGATGAAAGGATGAAGTGAGGATGAGACCTCACAGCTCTTATCCCTGGCCTGGGAGAGCTCAAGACAAGAATGTGTGGGTTCAGAAAGTGGGAACCCTTCTACACATTAAAACTGACTCAACTGTACAGTTGTACAAGATCTTGGGTTTGTATCTGCAATGCATCAACACAGTGGTGTGAGCAAGGCAGATGACACACTGAATAGTGGGGGATAGATTGCATATCCCTACCTTCCACCAATTGCCTCTTCACTTAGGAGGACTTTGACTCTATGCAGGGACAAAAGTAAACATCCACAAACATTGCCTCTTAAGGAGGACTTCAGACAGTTGCCTGGCCAAGTAACAGGCCAGGTCTTCCAGACTACATGGAGTAAAAGAGATTATACCTCAAGCAAGTTACTAAAAAGCAAAGCAAAGCAAGTTCAGAGAACTTAAGCAACTAAGGTACCTGAAAAAGTCAAACCAATCAGTAAACAGTTTCAAAGTTAAAACAAAAGGAATGGATAAACAGTCAACCACAGAAGGTCAACTGTGCAAAGTAAGACTCAAACACATGAGTCACCTACAAAACAAAAGGTTAGCACAATATAGACAAACAAACATCAATCAAATTGGTATGATCTTGGAAGCACTATGCTCAACCTGAAACAGATGAACTCAACATAAGTCCAAAGGACCACTAGGGCTAGCCTAGGGTCAAAGATGAAAGAAAAAGTCAAGGCAGCAAGGAAAAGCCAACTCAAAGTCAAAGTCAACCAATTAGAAAGCAATCACAATTGGGCCCACGATCATATCATGCATCATTATCATTTCATGAACATTTGAAATCAAAGTAAGGCAAAGGAAAGCATACAAAAGTCAACAGAATGACTTGCATCAAAAGTCAACCTAAACAATCTCAAAAATCATCAAATAAATCACACTCAATCCTAACATCTAACATGGTAGACATGTAAAATTTCATGGCATTTGGATGAGAGGAAGGCAGTCAACTAAAATCATGAAGTCAAACCAAGTTCAAGCATGTACAAAGAAAGTCAACAAGCATGTGTCAACTTCAAAAAATCATATCAAATTGAAAACAGATGAGAAATGAATGAGATTAACACCAATGCAAAGCTTGAGATGTATAGTTATCACATATGAAATTGCATGATCATGTGATATGTTATGAGAATTTCCCAAAAGATTTGGCAATGTATAGCACAAAAAGTCAACAAATGACCAAGCATGGAAGAAAATTCACAATCAAATGGAAAACAGCAAGATTAATTCCAAGAAAATTCATACATGAAATAGACATACAAAGGATCATTCATGCAAAAAATGGGGTCAATTGGATGCAAGGAAGCATGTGAACAAAATTAGGGAAAATGCATGATCATGGTATGACACCAAATGTGACACATAACTTCAAAAAATCATATCCAGCAAACCACAAATGGGAAATCCACAAACTTTATATCAAAATGAAGGGGAACATGTCTAGTTTCATCACAAAAAATTTCAAAGGCAATGGATATGTCATGAGTATTTCACAATTGAAATGGTAAAGGGTGTCATTTTGGCATACATGTTGGGAAAACAATTATCATTTAAAATCCAGCCACTGAAAAATTAATTAAAATTCACAATAAAATACTAGACTCATTTGTGATCATCATGCAAAATATTTCATAATTTTTGGAGTTAAAATGAATTTAAAATGAATTATGGAAGTTGATGAACATTTGGATGAAGTATGAGCAAAATGCATGGCAAATGGGGTCAAACCAAGTCAACCGATGGCATAAGTGTAATTACCCGCCTCACTAATCCAAACGACACAGTTTTGGGGAAGGAAATGAAATGTTCCTATTGGCTCTCAGCCAATGGAACAGTGCACACGGCTAAACAGCTCAAATTTCTGGTTTTTCACATAAACCCTTAGGGTTTCTAACAGCATGGCCAAGGCATTGCTCAATGTTATCATCATCATGAAACAAAACAAACAACAGCATGGCATTGGTATCATGTTCAGCTTCATCAATCAATAAAACCAACAGCAACATGTAGCAATGATCAAACAACAAACCAGCATCCATGACCAAATACAACAAACAACAGCATGTGAATTTTATAAACAAGTTTAAAGTTTTCAATCAGCAGGGCAAATGCAGCAATGGTATTCAACATTTGGTTCACCAACATCATCATCAATTGAAATTCCAGCAAACCAACAACTAACATGGCAATGGTAATGTTCATTCAACAGACAACAACAGCATTCAACATGGCAAGGAAACACTGTCATCATTAAGCAATATCGACCAACAACAAAACAAGCATATCAAAGGGAAGTTCTGGAAATGATAGGTTTTTACACAGCAGTATGCATCATTCAGTGTTCATCATCAAAGCATCAACCATAAAACAAACAATATAACATCATCACTAAATAACATCAGCTAACAACCAAACCAACACAAACATGGGAAGTCTGGGCAAGTTTAAAGGTATGAACAAACAGCAGCATAAACTCATCATCATCATGTAATCAAAACAACAGCAAGCATCACCATCTTTAATAAACAAAATTCGAAACGAGGCCTCATTCAAAAGCAGGGCATTAGAAATGATGTTATCATGCAACAAGAACAAAAGCAGCAGCCAATACACATGCATCTATGAAGCTGGATTTTTTCTGGAAATAATAACAGAGTTCATCATAGCAGGGTTTAGCAGCATGGTTCATGGTGCCTTCAAGCAAGCATCAACAACATCAAACAAACATGTTTCAACCAAACATACAACAGCATAAGCATAATCATGAAATTTTTCTGGGCAACTAGGTTTAAACAAACAGCAGGATTCAACATCATCCTCAATAATCGACCATGAACCAAAAATCCCAGAAACAACAATCAAGCATATCATTAGCTTCAGCATGCATCAAACCACATAAACATGGTAGCCATTTCCATTAAAACAACTTAAACAAACCAAATCGAAGGAAAATGTGTTCATGCACACAAATGAAAATCCAAATTACTTGGCCAGGACGCCGCCATTTTAAGCATGCTATAGTTTGTTGGAATCAGCTCAAGAAAACCTTTCATAAACATATCATGACACAGCAAATAATGGAGATCGATCACTTACTTATTTTTGAAGAAAACTGATGTGCAGTGTTGTTTTGGTGGTTACAGCTCGAAACAGATGCTTCAAATGCTTGGAAAGGATGAATGGTTGGATGACTTTAGCTCAAGGATGTGTAGAGTTGGATGAATCACGATTTGCCATGTTTGGACCTTGGTGAAAACAGAACGAGGAGAGGAGCTTCCAGCTGGTGATTAAAGACCCAAAAGGTTTCCAAAGGTTGGCAGGATGTTGAAGGATGCAAAGGAACTCGTGGTCTTTGAGGGTTTCTTTCAAATCGAGCCAAAATGCAAAGTTGCAAGAGAGTAGAGAATGGAGTTTTTAACAGTTTTCCAACAGTGCCAAATGAGAGGGAAATCAGGATTTTGGCATGAGTCAGTTTATTTTTGTCTGCTGATGGTCTTTCATCACACGAAAAAAAAAGATCAAGATATTGCCATCTTGTTTTTGAAAATACACTTGCCAACCTTTTCTTCTTTTTCTGCTGCAGTGTTATATGCTTGTTGGTTGCAGATGTTAGCAGGGCAAGGTTGGAAAAATAAGTGAGGGTCGGTTGTGCAATTGTTTTGATGACAGCAAAATACCAATGGCCAGGTGAGTTAGGTTTGTGTTATGGTCTGCTACTTGTTTCAAAATGACAGAAAAAACTGCTGCATTGCTGGCCAGTACAAGGTGAGGCATGGAGGGTGTGGTTTTGAGCAAGAGCAGTGTTATGTTGTGACAGGTTTGATAGGCACAAGCAAGGCAAAAATAAATGCAGTCAAGAGGAGTCCTTTTCTGCTGCGAAAATGGGCTTCCTTTTGATGAATGGATCTCTTTTAAGTGCACAGCAGGGTGTAGTTTTTGAGCATTAGTCAAGAGTGTTTGGTCTGTTGCTATGTGTGTCCAAACAGAAAATGATGGCCCCAAAAATTCTGCTATGTGTGTTGTGTTGGTTGCAGCATTCTTGTTCAAAAGGACAGCAAAACTTGCATTTTCTGGACAGTACAAGGTAAGGTGGAAGCATGGGTGGATGGTTGCTTTGTACTTTTCTTCCAAAATTCAAGTATGCAAACATGGCCATATGTACCATTGGAGTATGGCTGCACTACAAGGCCTCAAAAGTGGCAGAAGAATGATCAAGAATACTGCATAATGATGCTGGTACAAGGCATGGTTGTGGAACTTAGACAAGCATGGTGAAATGGTACTTTTCTTATAGTTCAAGTAACCAAGCATAGATTCACATGTGCTGCATAATTTGACTTTGCAAACACACTTAAAATGATATTTATGAGCTGTCCCAATTGGCCAAATGCTGAAAAAATGTTTGAGTCAAAAAGTCAACTCTTGGTCAAACTTACATTTAAATGAAAAAGGTCAAAATATGCCATTTTGATTGGTGAAGTTTTGGCTCATGAAATTTATATTTTTGGAAAGAGGGGATCAAATGTGACTTGTAGGAAAAAACCCCACCAAAATTGGCCAAACGGTTTGGGAGATATGCCCCTTTGAAGTTCAAGATTTTCTGAAATCGATTCGATCATAACTTGCCAACCACACATGGGAATTGAGAGTTCTAGGACTTTTTGGAAATGGGAGAACAAGATCTTCAACTTTCATGTTGGGCAAAAATTCATTTGAGGCTTGTATCACAATGTAAGTTTGAGGATCAAGACTTTCCATTTATGGCAGGTTTCAGTTACAGGCCCAGTTTCCGTTTTGGGAAATTCATGATCTGGCTTCAAATTCTTCCATGATGGTGTTTGGCATGATATATGATGACTATTTGGACATGAATGAACTCTCACAGACCAATTCCAATCATCCAATCACTGATTAAATGGACAGTTGACCAACAGTTGACTTTTAGGGTTTCTGACTGATCATGCATTGACTGATGACTTCCAAACCCTAATTCCTTGAGAATTTGACTTCAAATGATGTCCCAAGTTGTATGAATTCTTGATTATTGACCATGGTGCCCAAATTCCACAAGAATGACCACCAACCATTGCCTTGACTGACAGTTGACTTTTTTTAGGGTTTTTGACTGTCTGTGTATGAACTGGTGACCTCTGAGCCTTCAATCCTTGACCAAAATACTTCAAATGGACCTCCAAGCCATGTGAACTTGTTGGACAAACCCCAAGGCCTTGATTCAATGAAAAATTCTTTTGCTTGCTTGGTTGACTGATCAGGAGATTAGTTTGACCTAATTCTTGATTGCTTGCACTTGAGGCAACTGGGAACAATGCAATGCTATGCAATGGATCATGATATGCTATGACCTAATATGAAAATGTATGCATAATGATAGGTGCAAATTTGAGGTGCTACAATGTATCTGATATTGGTGCTCATATGACTACCAAAGGTGGAATTCAAGGTCTCCCATATGATTTTCTCATCGCCCAAGCTACTTTGTTTGGGAAGGCCATGAGTGAGGATGCCTTTGAAGCCATATTTGTACTTCTCATCTATGGGCTAGTGTTATTTCCTAACATCGACAATTTTGTGGATGTGAACGCTATTAGGATTTTCTCTACTCTTAATCTCGTTCCTACTCTGTTGGGTGACACTTACTTCTCTTTGCATATGAGGAATGCAAAGGGTGGTGGTACCATTGTGTGTTGTTTGCCTTTGTTGTACAAGTGGTTTATTTCGCACTTGCCTCAGACGCTCGCCTTCAAGGAGAACAAAGGATGTCTACGGTGGTCCACGAGACTTATGTCTCTCACTAATGATGATATCTTTTGGTATAACCGTGTGTATGATGGTGTGTAGATTATTGATTCTTGTGGTGAATTCTCCAATGTGCCTCTTCTTGGTACATGTGGTGGGATTAACTACAACCCTGTTTTGGCACGCCGTCAGCTTGGGTTCCCCTTGAAGGATAAACCTAATAACATTTTGTTAGAAGGTGTGTTCTTTCAAGAGGGTAAAGATCCCCAGAACTTGAAGGGCATGATGGTCCGCGCTTGGCGCAAGATTCATAGGAAGGGAAGGAAAGAGCTTGGTCTGAAGAATTATATTGCTTTGGAACCCTACACCTTGTGGGTGAGGAAGAGAGCTTCTGAGTACCGCATGCCCTATGACTATCCGAGACCTACCCCTATGGTTATGGTTGGGCCTTCAACCCTCCCTAACCAAGGAGTAGAGGAGTTGAGAGATGAAGACCATTCACGTGCTTGGGTTCGTGAGCGAGAGGAGCTACTCCAGCAAATCAGAGATAAGGGTGTTGTGATAGAATTTCTGGAGCATCAGATTATTGATGAGCTAGATGATGTGGTTACTTCTCTTCTTCCTTATTCGTCCAAGTTTTGGAAGAGGAAGTATGATCGACTCGCCAAAGAGAAGACAGATATGGAGGCAGCCTATGAGAGAGAGGTGAAGAGGCTTTCGTGCAGCTTATCTTCCGGTCTTGAGAGCTTTGGACGATTATTTCTAGGGTTCCATAGGATGTTCATTTTCCTTCTCTCTTGTATTGTATTTGGTTACCAAGACTGTACTTCTTAGGTGTAAAAAAATTTCCAAATATTATTGATATGAATATTCCATTATATGTCTAAAAGATTAATGTTTCCAAATATTTGCAAATAGATCTCTAAAAGTTCCTTTGATTAAAAACAAATCATATGCACAAACATTGCATGCATCATATGCATAAGCAGGTTTTGTTCAGAGCTTCTTGATCAGTGGTCTAACTCTGTGTTCTTCATTTACTTTGAAGACAAGTTGACGCACCGGTACAACACCAAAGCGAATCTACCAAAGCTGATGGATCATCTTGAACAAGAGAACCATGAATTGAAGGAGGAAGTATCTAGGTTGACTGCCATGATGGAGTCAGTGCTAGCTGCCCAAAGCCAGTCTTCTCCAACGCCTGCAACTCCTCCCGTGAGGACAGTAATTTTAGAGGTAGCTTCCTCTACTGTGCCCGCCGCCACCGTTCATTTCGCTCCTGCTATGCCAGCCCGGTTTCCCTGGGGGATGCCTACAAACTTCGTGCCTGAAGGTCTTGCTCCAACCTTTGCTTCCCTGCCGGCATCTAGCCCGGTCCTTGCTGTGCCACCTCCCGTTGTGCACACGTTACCGAGTGTTAAAGACACCATTTATCACTCTGAGCCATCTGAGGGCCCAGATGTCTATGAGAAAATGGACGCTATGAATGACCAATTCCTTGAGCTGCGCAAGGAACTGAAGACTCTAAGAGGGAAAGACTTCTTCGGTAAATCTGCTGCTGAGTTGTGCCTTGTGCCCAACATCAAAATCCCTATCAAATTCAAAGTGCATGACTTTGAAAATTACAAGGGAAACACTTGCCCTCTCAGCCATCTTGTGATGTATGCGCGCAAGATGTCAACTCAGACAGAAAACGATCAACTCCTCATCCACTATTTCCAGGACAGCTTGTCCGGTGCCGCACTCAGATGGTATATGGCTCTGGATAGTGCGAACATCTGCTCCTTCAATGACCTTGGCGAAGCTTTCGTCAAGCAGTACAAGTACAATGTTGATATGGCTTCCGATAGGGACCATCTGAGGGCTATGTCCCAGAAGGAGAAGGAAACGTTCAAGGAGTACGCCCAGAGGTGGCGTGAATTGGCTGCACAGATTGTGCCCCCACTCGAAGAAAAGGAAATGACCAAGATCTTTCTGAAGACCTTGCGTTCATTTTATTACGAGAGGATGATTGCTAGTGCTCCCTCAAACTTCACCGAAATGGTGAATATGGGGATGAGGCTAGAGGAAGGAGTCAGGGAAGGACGCCTGACCAGAGATGAAGGCTCTTCTACAAAGAGTTATGGGGTCTTTGCAAAGAAGAAAGAGGGAGAGGCACATACCGTGTCTTCCCATATCAAACGAAGACCCTCTGTGAAGAGGAAGAATGTCCTCCCTGCCAGTAACCAGCACCAGGTGGCTCATATAGCACCTGCCTTCAGAGAAGCTCAACATTATTAACAACAACAATATCAACAATATCAACAACAACAGCATCGTCCGCAACAGCAGGCCTACCAGCCTCGAAACAACAACAATACCAGCACCAGCTACAATAGGAAGAGGGTCACTTTCGATCCAATTCCAATGACCTATGCTGAGCTCTATCCTTCGTTGATAGACAGAAAGCTGATCATTCCATGAGACCCACCTACTGTACCGACCAACCCTCAATGGTGGTACAAGCCTGAGCTACATTGTGTATATCATTCCGGTGCTCCCGGACATGATGTGGAGAACTGTTATCCCCTGAAGACCAAGGTGCAAGACCTTGTTAGAAGTGGGATCTTGTTTTTCAAGGACGTAGGTCCGAATGTCAAGAAGGACCCATTGCCCGAGCATGGGAAATCTGCTGTTAATATGGTTCAGGGTTGCCTTGGAAAATATAAAGTCATATATGTCAGTCATATCAGGCAATCATTGGTTGAGATGCATAGACTGTTATGTGGATACAGTCACTATGAGCATGACCATGACAGTTGCCGTGTGTTCACTGTCAATGAGAGAGGATGTCGCCAAGTCAGAAAGGACAACCAAGAGATGCTGGATCAGGGTGTGATCGAGATACTTCAAAATCGTGATGAGGATGAAGTGAATGTTATATCCCCTGTTTTCAGAATACCAGAACCTGTTGTTGTCAGATATGATGGTAGCAAGAAGAAGGTTTCTCCATCTCTTATTATCAAGCCAGCGGGCCCTGTCCCGTACTCTTCGGACAAAGTTGTTCCCTACAGATATAACGCAGTTGCGTTAGAAGATGGGAAGGAGGTGTCGTTGCCCTCCACTTCTTTTGTGAGTATATCTGATGTCAATGGTGTGACCCGTAGTGGTCGCGTTTTCTCGGTGCCGCCGAAATCCCAAGACGTCTTGAGAAGAACTGATGTTGTTGATAATTCTGCCAATCCTTTGGGGACTTCTTCTTCTCCGAATCCGGCACTTGCTGTGAAGGGCGTTGACCCTAATGTTGTTGTTAAATCTCCTGTCCCTGTTGGCCAGCATGGCATTTTGAAAGAGGATTGTGATGAGATGCTGAGGCTTATCAAGAGGCGGGTATAATGTTGTTGATCAGCTGCTTCAAACTCCATCAAAGATATTTGTCCTATCTTTGCTGATGAATTCTGAGCCACACCGTGAAGCTTTGCATAGGGTGTTGGACGTGGCATACGTGGATCACGATGTCACCATTGAACAGTTTGATAGCATTGTTGCGAACATAACTGCTTGTAATAATTTCAGCTTTTGCGATGCTGATCTTCCCGAAGAGGGAAAAGACCATAATTTGGCCTTACAAATTTCAATGAACTGCAAGGATGACGCCCTGTCTAATGTGCTGGTACACACAGGATCATTGCTAAATGTGTTGCCAAAATCCACTCTGGCCAAACTTTCTTATCAGGGGCCTCCCATGAGGCAGAGTGGAGTGGTTGTTAAGGCTTTTGATGGATCGAGGAAAACTGTGATTGGCGAAGTTGAGCTCCCAATCAATATCGAACCTAGAGATTTCTAGATCACCTTTCAGGTCATGGATATACACCAATCATATATTTGTTTGCTTGGCAGACCATGGATTCACGAGGCAGGCGTCGTGACATCCACCCTACACCAAAAGTTGAAATTCGTTAAGAATAAGAAGTTGGTGGTGATAGGGGAGAGAAGGCTCTCTTGGTTAGCCATTTATCTTCCTTTTCCTATATAGATGCTGAGGATGAGGTTGGGACTCAGTTCCAAGCCTTTTCTATTGTTGAGCCTTCAAGGAAAGGACCTTCTTCATTTGCTTCCTACAATGATGCGAAGTTAGCCATTGAGCATGGTGTAACTACTGGTTTAGGACAAATGATCAAGCTGGAAGACAATAAATCCCGAGCTGGCATAGGGTATTCCTTAGGCATTTTCAATGAGCATGGGTTGTTCTAGAGTGGTGGTTTCATCCACACTGTTGAAGACCAAGAGGTTGCTGCTATAGTGGAAGATGATGCAGAGGAAGATTCTGGCAACTTTGTCATCCCTGGAGGAATTTGCAATAATTGGGTCGTTGTTGATGTTCCAACAGTTATCCATAAGTCCACGTAATGTGTTCACTTTTGTCTAAAAACCCTTCTCCCATGCCAAAAGGAGAAGTGATGACATTGTTGGCACATTAATACAATGATATTCATTCAATAATTACATGTTAAATGTTTGTTTTTCCAAATTATTTTCGATTTTTGCTTTTTGCATGAAATTGGTGATCACCATAAAACCCTAAAAATAGAATAAAATCAATCTTTTCATCTGCATAATGATTTGCTTTGTTTGAATTCTAAAATCTCTTTTATATCCAAAATCATTATGTAGGTTAATCAAACCCATTGAACATAATGATCCAACACCATCTCCCAACTTTGAGTTCCCTGTATTTGAGGCTGAAGAAGATGATGTTGAAGAGATTCCTGATGAGATTATCCGTCTACTTGAGCACGAAGAGAAGATCATTCAGCTGCATCTTGAGAATCTGGAAACAGTCAACTTGGGGTCTGAGGATTGTGTTCGCGAAGTGAAAATTGGGGCACTCTTGGAAGAGTCTGTGAAGAAGGGGTTGATTGAGTTGCTACGAGAATATGTCGACGTCTTTGCCTGGTCATATGAAGACATGCCTGGTCTAGATACTGATATCGTGCACAATTTCCTGCCTTTGAAGCCTGAGTGTGTGCCTGTGAAGTAGAAGCTCAAAAGAACTCATCCTGATATGGCAGTAAAGATTAAAGAAGAAGTTCAAAAGAAAATTGATGCGGGGTTTCTGGTGACTTCTACATATCCTCAATGGGTGGCCAATATTGTGCCCGTGCCTAAGAAAGATGGAAAAGTCTAAATGTGTGTGGACTACAGAGACTTGAATAAAGCTAGTCCGAAAGATGATTTTCCTCTACCACATATTGATATGTTGGTAGATAATACAGCTAAATTCAATGTCTTCTCATTTATGGATGGATTTTCCGGTTATAATCAGATTAAAATGGCACCCGAGGATATGGAGAAGACAACATTCATCACGCCTTGGGGAACATTCTGTTATCGAGTGATGCCCTTCGGTTTGAAGAACGCCGGAGCCACATATCAATGAGCTATGACTACCTTGTTTCATGATATGATGCACTGATCGAGGTGTATGTTAATGATATGATTGTGAAGTCGAAAACGGAAGTTGAACATGTAGAGCACTTGTTGAAGCTTTTTCAGCGTTTGAGGAAGTACAAACTCCGCCTGAATCCGAACAAGTGTACATTTGGAGTCCGTTCCAGCAAGTTATTGGGCTTTATTGTCAGTGAAAGAGGTATTGAAGTTGATCCTACCAAGGTCAATGCAATACAAGAGATGCCTGCGCCCAAAACTGAGAAGCAAGTCCGAGGTTTTCTTGGTCGCTTGAATTATATTTCTAGATTTATACCCCACATGACTACCACATGTGCACCTATATTCAAGCTTCTCCGGAAATATCAGCGTCATGATTGGACCGAGGATTTCCATAAGGCCTTTGACAATATTAAAGAGTATCTGTATGAGCCTCCGATTCTGTCTCCGCCTGTTGAAGGGAGACCCTTGATTATGTATTTGACAGTTCTTGATGACTCTATGGGTTGTGTATTGGGCCAGCAAGACGAATCAAGGAAGAAAGAGTATGTTATATATTATCTGAGTAAGAAGTTCACTGATTGTGAGTCTCGGTACTCAATGCTTGAGAAAACATGTTGTGCTTTGGCTTGGGCTGCTAAGCGCTTATGCCAGTATATGTTAAATCATACGACTTGGTTGATATCCAAAATGGATCCAATCAAGTATATCTTTGAGAAGCCTTCTTTAACTGGGAGAATCGCCCGTTGGAAGGTGTTGTTGTCTGAGTATGATATTGAGTATCGAGCTCAGAAATCTATTAAAGGTAGTATCTTGGCTGACCACTTGGCACATCAACCAATTGAGGATTATCAGTCTATTCGGTACGACTTCTCTGATGAGGAGATTATGTATTTGAAATGAAAGATTGCGATGAGCCTACGCTCGATGAAGGGCCAGAGCCTGGTTCCCGATGGGGTATGGTGTTCAATGGTGCTGTTAATCAATATGGAAATGGTATTGGGGCAGTGATTATTACTCCTCAGGGCACACATTTTCCTTTTACAGCAAGGCTGACTTTCAAATGCACGAATAATATGGTAGAATATGAGGCCTGTATTATGGGTTTGGAAGAGTGTATTGATCTTAGGATCAAGCATCTTGATGTTTATGGTGATTCGGCCCTTGTTGTTAATCAGATTAAGGGTGAATGGGAAACGAATCAGCCTGGCCTCATCCCATACAGAGATTATGCGAGGAGGATTTCAACTTTCTTTACTGAGGTTGACTTCCATCATATTCCTCGAGATGAGAATTGGATGGCAGATGCTCTTGTTACACTTGCTTCAATGATTATGGTGAAATTCTGGAATGAAGTCCCCAATATTACTATGATGCGCTTGGATAGACCAGCTCATGTATTTGCAGTTGAAGAAGTAAAAGATGATAAGCCGTGGTATTATGACATCAAATGTTTTCTTCAGAGTCAGATTTACCCGCCTGGGGCATCCGTTAAAGATAAGAAGACTTTGAGGAGATTATCTGGCAGTTTCTACCTCAATGGCGATGTGCTTTACAAGAGGAATTTTGACATGGTTCTGCTCAGATGCGTGGATAGACACGAAGCAGACCTGTTGATGACTGAAGTCCATGAGGGTTCATTTGGTACTCATTCCAATGGACATGCCATGACAAAGAAGATGTTGAGAGCAGGCTACTATTGGCTGACAATGGAGTCTGACTGCTGCAAATATGTGAAGAAATGCCACAAGTGTCAGATTTATGCGGATAAGATTCATATTCCCCCGACACTTCTGAATGTTATTTCCTCACCATGGCCTTTCTCTATGTGGGGAATTGACATGAATGGGTTCAGAGCCGTTATGACCAACTGAGTTTGATTGAAGAGAAGAGATTGACTGTCATGTGCCATGGTCAGTTATATCAACAAAGGATGAAGAAAGCCTTTGATAAGAAGGTCAAGCCTCGTGTGTTCCGAGAAGGTGACCTCGTGCTCAAGAAAGTTTTGTCTTTCGCGCCCGATTCCAGGGGCAAGTGGACTCCAAACTATGAAGGTCCATATGTTGTCAAGAGAGCCTTTTCAGGCGGTGCTTTGATACTTACAACTATGGATGGGGAGGATTTCACTCGTCCTGTGAATTCAGAAGCAGTCAAGAAATACTTCGCCTAAAATAAAAACAGAATAGCTCGCTAAGTTGAAAACCCGAAAGGGCGGCTTAGGCAAAAATGAGCGTCTCGGTGGACTGAAAACCCGAAAGGGCGATCCAGGCAAAAGTTAGAGACATAAAAAAATGAATATATATATCTCGCTAGATTGAGTACCTCACCTTGGGGCAATCTAGGCAAAAATTAGGGATTTGGCAAGTAACTGCATCCTGACAAGACTTTGTTCTACAACTGTCGTATGTCAAAGATTCTCGCTCAGTCATCGTCAACTGAAGCTTCAAATACATTGGATTCAAAGTTGTTGGAGAAATGGTCATTATGTTCAATGTAGCCCTTTTTCCAATATATATCACCAATTTGAAATTTGTAAAGATCCATGGAGTCTCGCCATTTGCGGACTACCATTCCATCAAATAAATTTGAGCCTTTATCCAATTCTTTGCACTCTTATTTGTTTCTGTTTAACAAATGTTTTCATGTGTTAATTGATAAGTATCATTGTTTTAAACAAATAAAGCTTTTTGTAAAACTGTTTTTAAACAAAGTGAACATTCACAATGACTGAAAGGATAAATGGAATGTGTTTAGTGCTCTCCCAAGGATAGTACGATTTCCAAAAGGGTAAGACATTTGTTCATATTCCTAGCATATTTGTATCCTCTTCATCATTTTTCAGGTTGTCTCCTCAACGAGCGCAAAGAAGGTGATACATCATCAAGTCCCCAGAAGGTCTGGAGTTTTGGCCTTGATCCTTTGGAGATGTATATACCTCCATCCTCAGATCGCCAGAGAGTCTGAGTCTAGCATCTGTGTTTTATCAATTATATGGTTGTCATCCCTTGAGTGGACTGACCTAAAATCCCTTATAAATTGGTAAAAGTTGATATGCTATCTATTTTTGAGGAAGTTGGTCTTTCCCTCAGCATAAATGGAAATCTCCCACAGAGTGAGCAGGAATTCCCAACATAAGTGGAAATTATCAGTAGTTTGGCTTGCGGTCCCTCCTCAGCAAGTTTTCTTACCACTCATCCTCAGTAGGGTTGCTCGCGTTGGACTTCCCCTAGTTGGGTCGCCTACAGGTTATCCCCAGTTCGGTCATCAACAGTCTTTCCCCAGTGGAGTTGCTTGATCAGAGCCTGATATTTGTTTTTCCCTCCTTATTGGAAAGTTTCCTCCTAGAAGAGCTGGTGGTGAAGATGTTATGTCCTTCCCTAGCGGAGTTTTGGTTCTCTCTCCTTGGCAGAGATGTCTCTCCGGCAGATGAAAGGAAGTGTTTTGATTGTTGAAACTTCTGTTTGGTGGTTGTTCCCCATAGAGTTTCGTACTGTTCCCTGATAAGTTCCCCAGTAGAGTTTCTTCTATGATGGATCTTATCCGTGTTGAGCTCCCCGATAGAGTTTCCTCTACATCGGATCTTTTGTCTATTCAGCAGCAAATCCCTGGCGATGGCTCTGTAGCTTCCCCAGTTGAGACTTTACCTAATCTTAGTTTGAAGTTGGGACTTCGAGGAAGATATGTTGTTTCCTTCCCCAGGGGAGTGACTTATTTCTTCTCCCGGTAGCAGAGATGTCTCTTCGGTGGTTAAAGAATACTTTATTGATGTGTTTCTGTTTGGTGGTTGTTCCCCATAGAATTTCATATTATTACCTGATAAGATCCCCAGTAGAGTTTTTCTATGACTGATCTTATCATTATCTCTGCATGTTCCCGAGCATTGTTGGAAGATCCCCAGCATTTGGTAGTTGTGACCTTTTGCTGATCCCCAGTGGCGGTCTCTGATCCTCAGCAGTAGTCTTTGTCCCCGACAGCGACTCTGCTTGATCCCCAGCGGTGATTGGTGTTTCCTGGTATTTGTTGCTCCCCACCAGATTGGATTTCCTCCTGTGGGCCTGGCTTTCTCTTTTGAGATGTTATACCGGATGTCTATCCATTGATTCTTGGACCTATTTGTGTTAGATATGTCTGTTTGTCAGTATTAATCATACATAAACCACGCATATACATGCATATTTTTAGCACTCAGATATTCATGTTGCATCTTTTTCCATATATCTTAGCTTGTTATTTCCTACTATTGGTGAAATATTCTTCCCTAAGCAGATGCTTGTGTCTGATCTCTCCAAATAGAGTAAGCCCCATAGGCAGAAAGTGTCTATCTTTTCTGTAAGAACAAAATTAGTTCTACAATAAAATTTCAGAATTTTGATGATAACAAAGGATGAAACCAAAAATGGCACCCTAACGAAATTTTTCTAAGTGTGCAGCACTCTGAACAGCAACAAAGGATTCTGATCATTTTATCAGATACAAACTTTGATCAGATACAAAGTACTAGAAGATCAGACGCATCTGAGGAAGAAGTGCGCCCAAGAAGTTCTGAATCTGAGCAAAGCAAGACAGTAGAAAGAACCAGAAGCTCTAAACATCCATTGGTTTTAGTTATGATGAACTAGAAGACCAGTACTCTGAGAAGCTCTGATGCAACTTCATCATATTCTCCTTCTGACGCATGACTCAGAGATAACCAAGACTCTGATGAAGATTCACCAAATCCAGAAAGAGTAACGAAAAGAAATTATCAATATGGAAATGAAGTATTTTAAGAAATAAGTTATTCAGGGAGACAAATTGATTATGGCAAGAAACACAAAAGTAATGACATTGAATGCTCATCAAAGGCCAATATTCTGTCATCACTCCAACGGTCCTTCTCACTACTATATAAAGGACATCCTACCTCATTGAGAGACACAACAACGCACAGAAAAATCCTTTACATTATCTCTCAATTTTTCACGAGTTGCTGCTCATACGTGAAAAACTCTTGCTTAAATATTCTGTTGTAATACTTGCTTACTCTTAGAAGCACTCTCTATTACAAATTTATTTTGCTAAATTGCTTTTGTTCCTCAAGTGACTCTGCGTAGTCTGTATACTTGAGAGGACTAAGAGATCATTCTCTTAGACGTTTGGTTGTATTAATCTTTCAAGATTAGTGGATTAAGTCCTTTTTGAAGGCGAAATCACCTTGGCCGGGTGGACTGGAGTAGCTTTGTTTTATAAGCGAACCAGTATAAAATTCTGTGTGTTCTTACTTTTGAAAAAGCTTTTAATTTCTAAAACAATTCAAACCCCCCTTTCTTGTTTTTCTCACCTTCAGTTGGTATCAGAGCTTCGGCTCTGTTATTGATTTTCTAATCAAACACTTAACAGTGTAGAGAGATCCAAAACGAGAAAAACTATGGCCAACACCAATGAAAGAGATAGTTACAACGCTAAGGCTCCCGTCTTTGATGGAGAGAAATTCGACTACTGGAAAGATAGAATTGAAAGTTTCTTTCTGGGCTACGACGCTGATCTCTGGGACATTGTCAAAGTTGGATACAAACCTCCTGTAACAGATGCTGGAGTTGCTATTCCCAGAAGCAAAATGACAGATGATCAGAAGCGCGAATTCAAGAATCATCACAAAGCCAGAACGATACTTCTCAATGCCATATCCTACAATGAGTATGAAAAAATCACCAACAGGGAAACAACTAAAGAAATACTCGACTCCCTGAGGATGACTCATGAAGGAAACTCTCTGGTCAAAGAAACAAAGGCTCTGGCTCTAATCCAGAAATATGAAGCCTTCAAAATGGAGGATGATGAAGCTGTAGAGGTAATGTTTTCTAGATTTCAAACTCTAATTGCAGGTCTCAAGGTGCTAGATAAAGGATACACAACTGCGGACCATGTTAAAAAGATAGTCAAAAGCTTGCCAAAGAAGTGGAGACCCATGGTCACAGCCTTAAAGCTATCAAAGGATCTGAACAACATCAGCCTTGAAGAACTTGTCAGTTCACTCAGAAGTCATGAGATAGAACTGGAGAAAGATGAGCCTCAGAAGAAGATCAAGTCTGTAGCACTAAAGTCCAGATCTGAAAGGCGCAAATCTGACAGAAACAAAGCCTTCCAGGCCGAAGAAGAAGACGTTGATGACTCTGAAAAGGAAGATTCTGATGATGAGGAAGAATTATCCCTTCTTACCAGAAGAGTAAAATAACTCTAGAGATAAAGGAATAATAACTTCAGAAAACCAAGACCCAGAGGAGATCGATCAGAATCAACCTCAAAAGGTAAATCTAACAAAGATGTTACATGTTATGAATGTAAGGATACAGACCACTACAGAAACGAATGTCCCAAGTTAAAGAAAGACAGTTCCAGAAAAGAGAACTTCAAGAAAAATTCCTTCAGAACCAAAAAGGGACTGATGGCTACCTGGGACGACAGTGAATCTGACTCATCAGAATCAGACTCTGATGAACAGGCTAATGTGGCACTCATGGCTACCACCTCCAAAAATACTTCAGACGAAGAATCTGAATCTGAAAAGGTATTTTCTGAACTTTCTCGATCTGACCTAGAATCATGTCTGTCTGAAACTCTAAACTCATATCAGAAACTCAAACAAAAATTTAAAGCTATAAAAGGTGTGCTTGAAGAAACACTAGAAGAATGTGGCAAACTTGAGATAACAATTTTAGAAATTAAAGATGAAAACAGAACCTTGATATTAGAAAGAGATTCAACAAAGAAAAATTGTTCAAAACTTGAAGAAGCGTTATCTCAAGCTCCACAAACTTCAAACACAATAATTTATAAATATGAAAAATCCTTTCAAAAGTTTCTGAAAAATGGGATAGAGAGGAGCATAATGGCATCCATGATTTATGGGGTCAGTCAGAATAATAGAAGAGGAATTGGGTATGATCCTAGTGAAGATAAAACTTCTACTAATGACCAACCTAAATCTCCATTTTCCTATCACTATACACATACACAAGCACAACAATTTAATAATGCTAGAAAACCCAAAGTGTTAAGAAACTCTGGGAAAACTAATCACAAAGGACCCAAAAGATTTTGGGTACCAAAGGATAAGATTGTTTATGTTGCAGATATCTTATGCAGCAGAGTTAAAACACCAGTCATGGTACCTGGACTCTGGATGCTCGCGACACATGACGGAAAGAAAGTATATGTTCCAAAACCTGGAACTTAAAGACGCTGGATTCGTAGGTTTCGGAGGAGATCAGAAAGGAAGGATCAGAGGCTCCGGAACTATTGGTAATGGTACTCTTCCCTCTATATCTGATGTTTTATATGTAGAAGGATTAATGCATAATCTGTTATCAATAAGTCAATTAAGTGATAATGGGTATGATGTAATCTTCAATCAAAAAACATGTAAAGCCATAAATCAAAACAACGGTTTTGTCCTATTCACTGGCAAGAGGAAAAACAATATTTATAAAATAAATCTTTCGGATTTAAAAGAACAAAATGTAAAATGTATGATGTTTGTTCACGAAGAGCAATGGGTATGGCATAGACACTTGGGCTACATTAGCATGAGAAAGTTATCTCAGCTAAATAAACTCAAGTTAGTCAGAGGTCTACTTAAGCTGAAGTTCTCTTCAGATGCTCTATGTGAAGTGATCGGTCACCATTTTACTTGATTTTCATCATGTTTTCGGTCCAAATTCATCAATGTGGTAACACTTTATTTTGAGTTTTAGTGTTTGAGTTTTAAGTATTTCATATTTGAGTATTTTTATGCTTATTATGCTTTTGGTGTTAATTTAAGTTTTTAGATGCGTTTGATGTCGTTCTGTGGTATTGTGCATGTTTCAGAAGTAGTTGAAGAGTCGGAAGTGCCAAGGCAACAATGGAAGAGGATGGAAGAGTTAAAGAAAAAAAATAAAATAAAAAGCAAAATCCTGGAGCCAAACACGGCCCGTGTCTCCTGACACGGCCCGTGCTGCAAGAGCAACATCATCTCATACAAAAACCAGAGAGCCAACACGGCCGACCGTGTTGCTTGGCACGGCCCGTGTTGGCAGGTGCGCTGAATTTTCTGTTTTCTGGTTTTCACTCATGTAAGTGATCCCGGAGGGCATTTTTGACTTTTTGGCTTGGTTGTAATGTGTACTGCACTATTTAGACCTAAGGAAAATAAGAAAAGGGGGACGACGAAGAGAAGGAGAGAATCAAGTTTTTTGGAGAACGGAGATCATCAAGCACGAAAACAATTGAAGATCGAAGTTATCCAATCTCTTGTAATGTTTAATCTTACATTTGTACCTTCTTTGAATAGTATGATGAGCTAAACCCCCCAATGCTAGGGGGTGTCCCTGAATTGCATTTGTAATGAACCTTCTTCCTACAATTTTATGAAACTTTATGTTTTTATGAATTCAATTTGTTATACACGAGTGTAATGCTTGCCGTATTGGAAAATTAGGTATTGATATGGAGGTAAAGGAGGTCAGACAAATCCCTTTATCACTATGTGTATAATAACATCGCTAATTTCTCTTAGGAATGAGGATCTAATAGTGATGATGTGAAATTCTTGATATTCATACATGGGATTAATATTCTTTTGAATGACTAAGGAATTAGGATTTAAAATTGAATGTTAATGGTTTCTGGCTAAGGAATTAGGGGAAACTACTCTTGAGAATCATATTGAATCATTCTAACATAGATATTATAAAATAAGGATTAAGTTTATTTCAAAGCAATTCATACACCCCTGACCTAGCATGCTTAACTATATTGCGTTACAAATTCTCTACTTTTCCTTTATATTTTACAGAGCAAATTTATTCTTAACTTAACCAACCGATGGTTCTTTTGTTCAATTGAATCGTTATCAACACCGATAGTTCCTATGCAGTCCTCGAGATCGATACTCAAGATAATTCCTTTTCATTACTGCATCGGTAAAAATAGTACACTTGCTATTTTCCCGATCAAGTTTTTGGCGCCGTTGCCGGGGACTGCCAAACTATCTGTTAATAAGTATTCAATTGGAATTTTGTTGCTCTGCAACTAAAATTTTACTTTATTTTATTTTATTTGTTTATTTCACTCTGCTTATCCTAACAATTATCTAATATTTTTATGCGAGGTAAGGCCTCAGCTGAATTTCTTTTTGACGCAGAACCAGAATGATCGTTGCGAGCACGAATCAGAAAAGCCAGACACGATAGACTGGAAGCGACAGAAGAACCGTTGATAGTTTCTGATTTTGAGAAAGAGGGAACCGTTTCAATTCACTCGGAACACTCTGATTCTGAAAATTCGGATACCGAGTCTAAAACTATGGCAGCTGCCCCACCTCCTGTGGAGAGACTATTAGGCGATTATGGGGGAGCAAATGCCCCGCTTAGAAGGATGACAATCGTAAATCAACCAGTCAATGTTGCCCACTTTCAACTTCACCCCTCAACGATACGGCAACTAGAAAGGAGACCTTTCTCAGGAAAAATTAACGAAGATGCCAACAAGCATTTGCAAAGGTTTCTGACTATGACTACGTCGTTAAAGATTGAGGGGCATTCTGAGGAAGCTAAGAAGCTGGTCATGTTTCCGTTCACATTGTCAGAAGATGCTGAAGAGTGGTTCTACTCTTTACCTGCTGGAAGCATCACAACTTGGCAACAGATGGAGACAACTTTTCTCAACGAGTACTTTCCAGCCTCTGTATACATCCAAAAGAGGTACGACATAATGAACTTTAAACAGAAGGAAGGAGAGTCACGTGGAGATGCGTATAAGAGGTTCAAACGATTTTTGTTGCATGTCCTACTCATAATATGGATGCAACGGAGCAAATGCAGAATTTTGTAAATGGTCTTCGGATGAAGACTAAGCAACTCATTGACACAGCAGCTGGTGGCTCAACTAACTTTAGAACAGCCACTGGTATTAAAAAGATTATCGAAGCCATTGCAGCCAATGAGCACCTGGAGTTGTATGACCGCAGTGTTAGTCAACCCGAAGGGATAATTGACCTGAAATTGGCAAGTCAAGTGGTGAAGATGGAAGATCAAATAGCAGCTGAAGTAGAAAGGAGACTGAAGAAGATGGCTATTGATACTCAAACTGTGGCACAGGTTCAACCGGTTCAACCAACTCAAGCTAGTAATTGTGAAATTTGTGGAGGACCTCATCTTACCGCACATTGCGTTGCAACCGCACAATAAATTGAGGAGATCAAGTTTCTAAGGCAGAACAACACTTATTCAAATACATACAATCCGGGTTGGAAAAACCATCCAAATTTCTCATGGAAGGATCAACAAGGAAATGTGCAGAACCAACCACAGCAACAACAATTTTGACCTCAGCAACAACAATTGTATAAACAACCTCAACAACAGTTTCAGCAACAGGTACCAAGAAAAGCTGATTGGGAGCTTGCCATTGAGAAGATGGCCGCTCAAAGCTCTCAATTTCAAGAAGAGACTCGAAGTAATTTAAAAAACACAGGTGCTTCAATTAAGAATCTTGAAATACATATGAGTCAGATAGCCCAACAACTAGCTGGTTCTCAACAACATGGCGTTTTACCAAGTTCTACGGTTACTAATCCAAGAGAAAATAATCATGTGAATGCGGTGACCACAAGGAATGGTAAGTCGAAAGAAGTACCTGAGAAGATTCTGAAGAAGAAGACTTATTGCTTGAAGTTGATCTAGAGATAAAAGAAAATGAGGTTGCAAATGAAGAGGTTACTAGTGATGAAAGAGTGGTCAAAGATAAAGTTATAGATCCAAAATCGACCGTCAAACTGCCATTCCCAACAAGAAATAAGAAGAAAGGGCAGCATGAGAAAAACTTTGAGAAGTTCTTGGAGATGTTTAAAAAGCTTGAGCTAAACATTCCGTTCTTGGAGACGCTTGAGCAAATGCCTACCTATGCAAAGTTCATGAAAGATATCATCTCGAAGAAACGGACCGTAGAGACTAACCCGATTATTCTAACGGAAACTTGTAGTGCCATTTTGCAGGGTATGAAGGTTCCGGTGAAAAAGAAGGATCGAGGGTCTGTGACTATTCCGTGTACCATTGGAGATAGATCCTTCAAGAAAGCTCTAATTGATTTGGGAGCGAGTGTAAGTCTTATGCCGCTATCCATCTATAAGAGATTGGGGATAGGTAAAGTTCAAGATACCAGAATGACACTCCAGTTTGCTGACCACTATGTGAAGAGACTGTATGGGATAGTAGAAGATGTGCTAGTAAAGATCGACAAGTTTGTGTTTCCGGTGGATTTTGTCATTTTGGAAATGCCGGAAGATGAAGAGGTACCAATCATTTTGGGGAGACCATTTTTAGAGACCGGGAGATGTTTGATCGACATAGAAGAAGGCACGATGACTTTGAAAGTGTATGATGAAGAGTTAAAACTTGATGTGTGAAACACCATGAAGTACAAGGATGAGGTTTTCACTAGTCAACATATTGAGACAATTGATCAAATATGTGAGAAGAAAGATTGCTTGACAACACAAAAATTACCCTTGGAAAGGGTGTTGAGCTTATCAATTTTTAACGAAGAGGAAGTAGTTAACGAGAAAGATATGGAAGTAGTAGCCATGATGGAAGCATCACCACCTTTTAAAGGTTATCGACACAATCGGTGGGAAGATTTAAGGCAACCCTTAGTTGAAGAAAAGAAAGATGAACAAAAGAAGGGGACCGAATTGAAACAACTACCGGAGAACCTCAAATATGTCTTCCTAGACACAGAGAGTAAGTGCTTGGCCATCATAAGTTCACATCTAGAAGTTCTTCAGGAAGATAAGCTTGTCAAAGTTTTAAAAGAACATAAGAGTGTTATTGGCTGGTCTATTGAAGATTTGAAGGGAATAAACCCTACAATATGCATGCACAAAATTCTCATGGAAGATGATCACAAGCCGGTTGTCCAACCTCAACGACGACTTAATCCAGCAATGAAGGAAGTAGTCAGAAAAGAGGTGGTGAAACTGTTAGATACAGGGATGATTTATCCCATATCTGATAGTTCGTGGGTAAGTCCAGTTCATGTGGTGCCAAAGAAAGGTGGAACTACTGTGATAAAAAATGAGAAGAATGAGTTGATACCCACAAGGACAGTCACTGGATAGCGGGTATGCATCGATTATAGAAGATTGAATCTTGCCACAAGGAAGGACCGTTTTCCCCTACCATTCATTGATCAGATGTTGGAAAGGTTAGCCGGTCATGACTATTATTGCTTCCTCGATGGTTACTCTGGATACAATCAGATAGTTGTTGCACCAGAGGATCAGGAGAAGACCGCATTTACATTCCCCTTTGGTATTTTTGCCTACAGAAGGATGCCATTCGGGTTATGTAATGCACCAACAACTTTTCAGAGATGCATGCAATCAATCTTTGCGGATATGCTTGAGAAGCATGTGGAAGTCTTCATGGATGATTTCTCAGTTTTTGGTAAGTCCTTTGATAATTTCTTGACTAACCTTGCTCTTGTGTTAGAAAGGTGCCAACAAACAAATCTAATCCTCAACTGGGAGAAGTGTCACTTCATGGTGCGTGAAGGCATAGTCTTGGGTCACAAAATTTCCTACAAAGGAATAGAAGTGGACCAAGAAAAGATTGAAGTCATCTCAAAGCTTCCCCCACCGATGAATGAAAAAGGTATTAGAAGTTTCATAGGGCATGCGGGTTTTTACCGTAGGTTCATAAGAGATTTCTCTAAAATAGAAAAACCCTTAACAACTCTTTTAGTTAAGGATAATACCTTTGCTTTTGATAAAGAGTGTATTGTAGCGTTTGAAACCATAAAGCAAAAATTAGTATCAACACCAATTGTTGTAGCCCCGGACTGGTCTCTACCTTTTGAGATAATGTGTGATGCAAGTGATATTGCAGTCGGGGCAGTTCTTGGGCAGCGTCGAGAAAAATTGTTACATGTCATTTATTATGCTAGTCATGTGCTGAACCCCGCATAGATGAATTATGCAACTACTGAAAAGGAGTTGTTAGCTGTTGTGTACGCCTTTGATAAATTCAGGCAATATATGCTGGGTTCTAAAGTCATTGTTTATACTGACCATGTTGCTTTGAAGTATCTTTTTGGTAAACAGGATTCTAAGCCAAGACTTCTTAGGTGGATCTTACTCCTTCAAGAGTTTGATGTGGAGATTCGTGACAAGAAAGGATGTGAAAACACTGTTGCCGATCACCTCTCCCGAATGTCACCTATAGAAGAGACAGAAGACAAGCGTCCAATAAAGGATGAGTTCGCCGACGAACACATCCTCGCTGTCAATGGAGTGCCTTGGTTCGCAGATTATGCGAACAATCTGGAAGGTGGGGTAATTCCCGATGATTTTGATTCTAACAAGAAGAAAAAGTTTTTGCATGATTGCAGGTTTTACTTGTGGGACGATCCCTTCTTGTATAAGAGAGGAGTGGATGGACTGATTAGGAGATGTGTTCCAGAGGAGGAACAAAGGGATGTGTTGAAAGCATGCCACGACTCCGACTATGAAGGATACTTTAGTGGTGATAGAACTGCCGCCAAAGTTCTCCAATCTGGGTTATACTGGCCAACTCTGTTTAAAGATGCTCAACAAATAATTAAAGAGTGCGACAAATGTCAGAGAATGGGCAACATCTCAAAAAGAAATCAGATGCCCCAAAATGCCATGCTAGAAGTTGAACTCTTTGATGTGTGGGGTATCGATTTCATGGGTCCTTTTCCACCATCTTTTGGGAAGCAGTACATCTTAGTGGCGGTAGATTATGTCTCAAAGTGGGTGGAGGCCGTGGCCTTACCAACTAATGATGCTCGAGTGGTGATCAAGTTTCTAAAGGAGACTATCTTTGCTAGGTTCGGAGTGCCAAGAGCTTTAATAAGTGATGAAGGAACACATTTTCTGAATCATCTAATGGAGAAGCTACTCTTGAAATACAATGTGAAGCATCGAATTGCTACTCCATACCACCCTCAAACTAGTGGGCAGGGGAAGTGTCAAACAGGCAACTCAAACAAATCCTTGAAAAGACCGTAAACTCATCTCGTAAGGATTGGGCAAGCAAGTTGGATGATGCACTTTGGGCTTACCGAACAACTTTCAAAACGCCGATTGGTATGTCGTCGTACCAATTAGTTTATGGAAAGGCATGCCATTTACCTCTTGAATTGGAACACAAGGCATTCTGGGCTTCAAAATTTTTGAATATGGATTTATCCAAGGCAGGAAGTTCTCGGATCCTTCAGCTCCACGAATTAGAAGAATTTCGGAATCGTGCTTATGAGAATGCTAAGGTCTATAAAGACCAAAAGAAGAAATGGCATGATAAAAGAATAGTGAGAAAAGAGTTTTATGAAGGACAACTGCTCCTTTTGTATAATTCTCGATTAAAGTTATTCCCTGGGAAGCTGAGATCCAAATGGTCAGGACCGTTTGTTGTTCACAAAGTTTTCCCTCATGGAGCGATTGAATTAAAGAATCAAGCGAATAGGGATACCTTCAAAGTCAATGGTCAGAGGTTAAAGTCGTATTACCAAGGGTAAGAGAGTGGCCAAATACATGTTGTTCGTCTCACAGGGTGAGAGGAACAACCGTCGAGCCATGCGACGTTAAACGAAGCGCTTCGTGGGAGGCAACCCACGGGTTTTCATTTTTTCTCTAATAAATTTTTTTTTGTTTCTGTTTTTGAGTTTGAATGTTTGTAGGTAGTCGCAGTGTGCTAATGGTGAAGGTGGAAAATTCGAATGGGGTAGCAAATGAGGAGTTCAGCCGTACACTTGAAAAGAGAAAAATATAAGACAAAACAATGCAACACGGCCGGCCGTGTGGGCTAGCAAGGGTCGTGTTGCTCACTTGCCAAAATCCTCATACATTTTCCAGAGGTGCAACACGGCCAGCCGTGTGGGCCAGCACGGGCCGTGTTGCTCAATTACCAGAATCCCATGCTTTTTCCAGAGGTGCAACACGGTCGGCCGTGTGGGCCAGCACGGGCCGTGTTGCAGTGCGTAACTCAGAAAAAAATTAATTTTAAAGACGTTAGAGTGGGGCCCACACATTTTTAAACACTTTTTACCACTACCCCACTCACGTTTCAGCCACTCCATCTTCTCCAACCCTATTTTTCTCTCAAACCTCTCAAACTCCATAACCACATTCACTTTAAACCTCAACTTTCATCATCATCCAACCATTTTTTTTCAAAGTCCCTTCACAAAAGTTGGGCCGTTTCTTGCACTCTACACCGTGACGGTACTCTTTTTCTCTACTTCCACTGTTTTTTTTCCGCTAACTTTTCAGGTGACCATTATGCCCCCCAAAAGAGCCGAGCGAGGAAAGGCTGTGGTAGAGCCCTCAAGGCCGAGACAAAGGGCCCGGAGGATGCCAAATGCACACGGAATTATTTTTGAGGATGATGACCATGTTGAAAGGTACAAAACTCACCTTAAAATAAAACTTGTACGTACGAGGTATGTTTGTGATGATACTATGAGTGCTTTAGGAATTCTAGATGATGTATCTCAAATGTTTCACAATTTAGGTATTTTTGAATTTATGCATGCTGATGTGCCTTCCTATGAGCGCATCACTCTAGAGTTCCTAAGCACTGTAAAATTTAAATTGGAAAAGAATTGGACTGGTCATGTTTATGAATATTTTGGTACTTTGAGTTTCCGGCTCTATAATGAAGATTATTCGATGTCGGTTATTCAGCTTGGGCAATGCCTCCAGTTACCATTGTTAGGACCAGGGGCAGTGCCAAATGACTTTTCTGCAGGTCCCTTTTGGTCTTCGATTACAGGTTTACCGCAGTATGAACCCCGGAGTGCAAAGGCCTCATGGATTCAGAACCCGTGTTTCCGATATGCGCAAAAAGGGTTAGCGTTCACCTTGTTCGGACGAGGAGATAGTACAGGGGTATCGGCAAAAAGAGAGTTATATTTGATGTATACCATGGTTAATGAGGAACCCGTGAATGTGGCGGCATTAGCCGCCGACCATTTGGGTACCATGGGGCGTGCCAGCTCAGGTGCCATTTCGATGGGCGGTATGACCATACAAATTGCTGAATGGTGTGGGTGTAGGCCGGTTTTGGACGGAGAGACCCCGATGCAGGCGTTGGGTAAGCTTGACCTCAATGCCCTGTGCACGCAAAGAATGATCGAACAGAGTCGTCATGGTTATGTGTTGGTAAGTCGGACACGTCGGCTGTTCCGATTACCGAACACTGATAAAACAACTATTGATAATAATGAGAATTGGTTGTATACTTCTGTTAACCCCGGAGAGGCGGGAGAAGATGATTTTCATGGAGGTGAAACGATGGAGGAAGATGTATCGGCAAGGGAGAGGAGTGTTCCTCACCCTTACTCCTCTCACCACCGAGGTATGGGATCCTCCTCTGCTGGATGGACACCCATGGACATGGATCAGTTTCGTGTCGAGCAGGCTCACCAGGGGGCGGAGATTGATTGGATCGTGACAGAGCAGCTCCGTCAAGGGGCTGCCATTGATGATATTCAAAGGATGATGCAGCAGATGATGTTGCAGTTTCCAGATCACCCTCCTCCACCGCAGTAGGCACTGTAAGTCCCTCTTGCATTTGGGCTTAAACATTGGGGTCAATGTTTAGTTCAAGTGTGTGGGGGGGGGGGGGGTTTCTTTTCATTATTTTAGTTTTTGTTTCATTGTTTCAGTTTTAGTTATTTTCCGTTTTGTTTGTTTTCTTTTCAAATTTTGAAGTTAACTTTGATTTCTCTTATTTTCAACTGTCTGGGTGTTGGGTTACAGATTGATGGATAAAAACCAGAGGATGATGAGATGATGTTTAGTGGATGAAAGACACAACCCGAACTTACTCTCCCGAGGCACCTTGGAAATTTATGCAGCCGGAGAAAAACTATTGTTGGACGCAGTGTGATGAAAGCCGGATTGAGATAGAAGTATGGTACACCCAAACCAAAAAGAAGCTACATTACACAGAGAGTGCTTTGGAACCTGCAAGTTTACCTCACATGGTGAGACTACAAAAAGCCAAATACAAAGATATCATCATGAGAGTTAATCCAGGTATGACTCTATCACTCTGATTTTGCGTACGTTCTACTGACATAGCACTACATTAAGACACACACTGAGGCACATTTTTGTTGTTAACCTCGAGCCTTTCCAGCCACCCTTGTATGTTTTATCCGTTGCAAAACCATGTTGAGCCTTTAACCATTTTGTTTGTTTTTAAACCACTTATGTTACCCTATGGTCAGAAAAAGAAAAAAATATAATAATCTCTTTTACCATTGCTCGGCATAAATGTTGTGGATTTTGAAACTGTGTTGAATTCTAAGTTTGGGGTGGTGAATCTAATACAAAAGGGACAAGCGTGCGAAAAATTGTTACAAGAAAAGAGAAAAATAAAAACAAATTGGAGGCTTTTTGAATGCTCCGGAAAAAAAAAAGAGAAAAGAAAAAGAGAACTGATAAAAATGCACTTGTCCCAACTAAACGACTTGATTACATTTGAAATACTCAATCCGTGAGTAAAGTTAAATAGTCGATGTCGAACCCCTTTACATCAAAGTAAGCACAGGTACAAGAAAAATAGCATGAATGTCGAGCCCCAAAACCCTTGTGTATCCGTTTTGTTGTTTATCCCACCTGTCCTAAGCCTCATTACAACTGTAAGTCCTCCTAAAGTGTGTAAAATATGTCTGTGCAATAGAAGTAGAATTTATTCAAAAATTAAGAGTCGATATTGCATATGCTGAATCTTGAGTGCTAACCCTGAGAGATTGTGTGAGATGTATGAAAAGCTTGCAGGTAAAGAGGTGCTGGATTGTGAGGTGTAGCGGATAGTTCGGATCGGGTGGCCGAAATCTTGACCATGAAGGTAGGAAACTCGGTGCGAATAACATCGGTTGTATAGTGGTGAAAAGGAATTCTGGGGTGACCTCTGTTTGTTGTCTCTTGCATCACTTGAGGACAAGCAATGAGATAAGTTTGGGGTTGTGATCGGTCACCATTTTACTTGATTTTCATCATGTTTTTGGTCCAAATTCATCAATGTGGTAACACTTTATTTTGAGTTTTAGTGTTTGAGTTTTAAGTATTTCATATTTGAGTATTTTTATGCTTATTATCCTTTTGGTGTTAATTTCAGTTTTTAGATGCGTTTGATGTCGTTTCGTGGTATTCTGCATGTTTCAGAAGTAGTTGAAGAGTCGGAAGTGCCAAGGCAACAATGGAAGAGGATGGAAGAGTTAAAGAAAAAAAATAAAATAAAAAGCAAAATCCTGGAGCCAAACACGGCCCGTGTCTCCTGACACGGCCCGTGCTGCAAGAGCAACATCATCTCATACAAAAACCAGAGAGCCAACACAGTCGGCCGTGTTGCTTGGCACAGCCCGTGTTGGCAGGTGCGCTGAGTTTTCTGTTTTCTGGTTTTCACTCATGTAAGTGATCCCGGAGGGCATTTTTGACTTTTTGGCTTGGCTGTAATGTGTACTACACTATTTAGACCTAAGGAAAATAAGAAAAGGGGGATGACGAAGAGAAGGAGAGAATCAAGTTTTTTGGAGAACGGAGATCATCAAGCGTGGAAGCAATTGAAGATCGAAGCTATCCAATCTCTTGTAATGTTTAATCTTACATTTGTACCTTCTTTGAATAGTATGATGAGCTAAACCCCCCAATGCTAGGGGGTGTCCCTGAATTGCATTTGTAATGAACCTTCTTCCTACAATTTTATGAAACTTTATGTTTTTATGAATTCAATTTGTTATACACGAGTGTAATGCTTGCCGTATTGGAAAATTAGGTATTGATATGGAGGTAAAGGAGGTCGGACAAATCCCTTTATCACTATGTGTATAATAACATCGCTAATTTCTCTTAGGAATGAGGATCTAATAGTGATGATATGAAATTCTTGATATTCATACATGGGATTAATATTCTTTTGAATGACTAAGGAATTAGGATTTAAAATTGAATGTTAATGGTTTCTGGCTAAGGAATTAGGGGAAACTACTCTTGAGAATCATATTGAATCATTCTAACATAGATATTATAAAATAAGGATTAAGTTTATTTCAAAGCAATTCATACACCCCAGACTTAGCATGCTTAACTATACTGCGTTACAAATTCTCTACTTTTCCTTTATATTTTACAGAGCAAATTTATTCTTAACTTAACCAACCGATGGTTCTTTTGTTCAATTGAATCGTTATCAACACCGATAGTTCCTACGCAGTCCTCGAGATCGATACTCAGGATAATTCCTTTTCATTACTGCATCGGTAAAAATAGTACACTTGCTATTTTCCCGATCATGAAGCATGTCAGAAAGGAAAATGTTCAAAATCATCTTTTAAAAAGAAAAACATTGTTTCTACCTCTAAGCCTCTGGAACTTCTTCACATTGATCTATTTGGTCCTGTGAAAACAACATCAGTCAATGGAAAGAAATATGGACTAGTTATTGTTGATGATTTTAGTCGCTGGACATGGGTAAAATTCTTAAAGCACAAGAGTGAGTCTCACTCTGTATTCACTAGCTTCTGTTCCAAAGTGCAAAACGAATTTGACTCTAAAATCATTAGAGTCATAAGTGATCATGGTGGGGAATTTGAAAATTAATTTTTTGAGGAATTATTTGACTCTAATGGAATATCCCATGATTTCTCCTACCCTAGAACTCCACAACAAAATAGAGTTGTAGAAAGGAAGAATAGGACACTTCAAGAGATGGCCAGAACCATGATCAATGAAACAAATGTAGCTAAGCACTTTTGGGCTGAAGCTGTAAATACAACGTGTTATATTCAGAATAGAATCTCCATAAGACCTATTCTGGAGAAGACTCCCTATGAACTGTGTCAAGGAAGAAAACCCAACATCTCTTATTTTCATCCTTTTGGATGTTCCTACTTTATTTTAAATACTAAAGAACATCTGAACAAGTTCGATTCCAAAGCACAAAAAGGTATTATGTTAGGATACTCAGAACGCTCTAAAGGCTACAGAGTATACAATACAGAAACCAAAATTGTGGAAGAATCAATTCATGTCAGATTTGATGATAAGCTTGACCCTAAAAAGTCAAAGGTAGTTGAGAAACTTGCAGATCTGGAGATTACTCTTGCAGGTTCTGACGAGAAGATCAAAGCTCCTGAAGCAACTGCCACTCAAACCTCAGAAGGAACTAAATCCCCAGCAATCTCAAAGAAAGCTAAAAGTCGCCTCAACATATCTGAAGAGTTGATTCTGGGAAACAAGGATGAACCTATCCGAACTAGGTCTACCTTCAAGGCACCTGAAGAAACTCCTCTGGGACTAGTATCTCTGATCGAGCCTACTTCCTGTGATGAGGCACTTCAAGATAACGACTGGGTTCTAGCCATGCAAGAAGAGCTAGATCAATTCACAAAGAACGACGTCTGGGATCTTGTTCCTAAACCTAAAGGCAGTCACATTATCGGAACCAGATGGGTGTTCAGAAACAAGCTGAATGAGAAAGGAGAAGTCGTTAGAAACAAAGCTCGGCTGGTGGCTCAAGGTTACAGTCAACGAGAAGGCATTGACTACAATGAAACCTTTGCCCCAGTCGCCAGGTTAGAATCTATTCGCTTACTTGTCTCATTCGCTATAAATCATTCTGTCAAACTGTATCAAATGGATGTCAAGAGCGCATTCCTTAATGGTTATATATCAGAAGAAGTGTATGTCAACCAACCCCCAGGTTTTGAAAATTCAAATTGTCCAGAACATGTTTTTAAACTTAAGAAATCTTTATATGGACTAAAACAAGCTCCCAGAGCTTGGTATGAACGATTAAGTAATTTTCAACTGGAATATGATTTTATTAGAGGAAAATTTGACTCTACACTCTTTTGTAAAAACATTAATAATGATCTCATGATATGCCAGATATATGTTGATGATATCATTTTTGGTTCAGCTAACGCCTCTGTATGTCAAGAATTCTCTGAGCTAATGCAGGCAGAATTCGAAATGAGCTTAATGCAAGAACTAAAGTTCTTTCTAGGAATTCAGATTCATCAAGCTTCAGAAGTTACCTACGTTCATCAAAGTAAATACATAAAAGACATTCTGAAGAAATTTGAAATGGCTGAATGCAAACCTGCCAAGACACCCATGCATCCAACTTGCATTCTTGAAAGAGAAGAAGTTAGTCAAAAGGTTTGTCAGAAGCTCTATCGTGGTATGATAGGCTCTCTTCTCTATCTGACTGCTACACGACCTGATATTCTATTTAGTGTTTGTCTCTGTGCCAGATTCCAATCAGATCCTAGAGAATCTCATTTAACAGCAGTTAAGAGAATTCTCAGATATCTGAAAGGAACTCCTAACATGGGCCTGATGTATGAGAAAACATCAAAGTATAGACTTTCCGGTTTTTGTGATGCAAATTACGCAGGAGACAGAATGGAACGAAAAAGTACCTTTGGAAATTGTCAGCTCTTGGGAAAGAATCTGATATCCTGGGCCAGCAAAAGACAATCAACCATAGCCCTATCTACTGCAGAAGCGGAATACATTTCAGCATCACTATGCACTACTCAGATGCTCTGGATGAAGAATCAATTAGAGGATCTGCAAATCTTTGAGAGTAACATTCCTATCTTCTGTGACAATACTGCTGCCATTTGTTTAAGTAAGAATCCTATCTTACACTCCAGAGCTAAGCACATAGAAATAAAACATCATTTCATCAGAGACTATGTTCAGAAAGGGGTAGTAATATTGAAATTCATTGATACAGATCATCAATGGGCTGACATCTTTACCAAACCCCTAGCTGAAGATAGATTCCTTTTTATCTTAAAGAATCTGAACATTCAAAATTGCCCTAAATAAAATGTGCCTCTGAGTTTGTAAAATAAGATTCTGATGTAAACAAAGTGGATTCTGCCTCTGACTCGGATACTCCTACCAAGTTAGAAGTCATCTGAGTTAGAAATCTCCAGGAACCAATCCTTTGGAATTCCTGAAGATCAGATAGAGCAAACACGTGGAGTACCTTGCGTCTGACCTTGGAAATTCTAGACAGTTGTCTAGCAGTAATCAAGGAACAGTCTCTTGAGATCTCCTCGAGTAGTGTACTGACTATTGGGATTAGACATCATTTATGAGCTGTAATCATTTTCCCTCTAAACGTGCATACTTGGTTTTTGTGCTAAACTCTGTTTTGTGTGTCGTTTTGCATGCGCCCTAATTTGGGTATTTAAACACTTCTCTTCACACATTGCACACTTTTCACTCTCACAAGAACTCTTAACCCTCTGCAAGTTCAACTCTCCCTCAAGGCATTCTTGCAGCATCCTTTCAAGTTCTTCAATCTTCAACCCAGCTCATCAACAACATTCATGGATTCCCAACAACAATCAGTGTACAACTTCTCTCAACAAATGGATTCCAACAAACAAGCTCCAAGTTCAAGCAACCCAAACCCAGCGGTTACCGATGTTGTCTCAACTCCCATCTACAAAGAGCCTCACATTATTGATCGTGAGCCTCATATCAACCTTGCAACACCATTTGAGAAACTGGAGGTGTTGTGTGAATCTTTGGTGGATTTTGACAACATGCGTAGAAATGGTATTGACCTCACTGAAGAACTGAATAATCAAGGTTGGGGAAACTACTTCCAACTTCTGTATGGTCCAGTTTACACAAACTTGGTGAAGGAATTCTGGAGATTCACTGACGCTGACGATCACTACATCGTCTCCTATGTTCTGGGAGTCAAAATGGTGATCACTAAGAAGTCCATTGCTGCTCTTCTGGGCATGGAGAAAGATGGAGGAAGAAGAATCTACAACATTAATCCTAGGGCAAAATATATTTCCCATGAGATTAATCTAACTATCTTCAAACAGAACGCTGAAGGCAATCACTCCAAGGACAAGGAACTACATCAGAACCTCCGGGTCTGGCTGAAGATCATCTTGGGCACCATCCATCATCGCCCAGCTTCAAACTCTTCAGACTACATCAACACAGACCAGAAGTGCATCTTGTACTGCATCCACAAGGGTCTGAAGCTCTGCCTTCCAGCACTCAACTTCAAGTACCTCAGAGACGTTGTACGAGATACTAGAAACAACATGAAGCCCAGAAACTACATCCCTCTAGGGAGACTGATCTCTGACGTTCTGATTGAAAGCGGACTCGTAGATCATCTGATTACCTTTAAACTCATGGACGACGTGATGATCGATACTGGAAGAGCTCTGAATACCCGTAATCTGAAGAGCATGGGGATTCTGGATCAAGTAAAATTCAAACCCACTCTAGACACTTCCTTGGATGCTCTCAAAGATCAAAGGAAGATCCCACATGGACTCTATCTGTTCTCAAAGATCGACCCTCCAGAGGTAATTCTGTATTACTTAAATGATCTGCGAAAAAAATGGGTAGATATCTCAGACTTCAACATAAGCCAACTGCCAGATGAGCCTCCAAACTTCATGAAGCGACCACGAGGACCCTCTAAGAAGGCAAAGCAAGCAAAGAAGGCAAAGCTGGGAGAATCCTCCGGATCAAGACCTCCAGTACCTCTGACTGGACCTTCTGGTAAATCTATTTCTCTCGCTCCTTCTGTACAAATTCATCATATTGCTTCCTTTATCCCTCAACCAACACCTATATATACCAACTCAGAAACTCCTCCCTCAACCACCAGAACATCTAACCAACCATCTCAAAAATTTAACCTTGCCACCACAACCTTACCTGTTTCTGAAGCAGAAATGCTGAACGAAACCACTTCACCCTCTTCATCTTCTTCTCCAGAATCACCCCCTACTACAACATTTCCACAGATACTGAACCATCTGACCCTCCCTCTCCAACTCTGGCTCAACTTCAAACTCATGCTTTGGCCTCACAACAGCCAACACAATCCACACCTGAACCAGAAGTCAATTCATCACCCACAGCAGAACCAACCACAACCCCCTCTGACCCTCCACCATCTGAAACAATCCATGCCGAAACACAACCACCCAACTCTGACATACCCCCACCAAATACATCCGCTGAACCCCAAACTCCCACACTCAACCTAAGCCCTCCCACTTCTCCACCTCAAGCCTCTGAACCTGAAAACACCCTTCCAACCCTTGAGGAAGCAATAATGGTGTTTGCAGAAGCCTCAGTTGACAAGGTCAAGTCTCTGACCATCAACTCTGGCATCAGTGATGATCCTTCAGTTATAAGGACACACTGGAACAAAGTGATTGGTTGGATGACCGCTGAAGCCTTTCAAGCTGAAGGGCCTCTCTGAGCAAGTCCACAACGACTTCATCAGAGACGTTGAGATCAGACTACAGGAGCGCCTAGCCAGAGAAGCTGAGGAGCGAGCCCTCAAGGAAGCAGAAGAGAAAGTCAGGCAAGAAGAATTGCAAAGGATCAAGGAAGCTGAAGCCAAAGCTCTAGTTGATGCTGCTGCTGAAGCTGAAGCCAAAGCTGCCGCTGAAGCTGAAGCACGCCTTGCTGAAGAGTCTGCCACAAGGGTAGAACCGGATGCTCTGACTTAGGGGGAGTCCTCCACCTTTGTCCCTCTAGTTCTAAAGACACTTGAAGATCTTCAGAAAGAGCAGAAGGAAGTCCGAGCCAGATTGGATCAACAGGATTCAGTAAATGTCAACATTCAGAATCTGCTGACCCAGCTGCTCCAGAGGATACCTCCACCTCCAAACCCTTAGGCATCTAGGACTTGTTTTTGTGTTCTTTTGCTCTGATTTGCTTATTGCTTTCTGTTTTGTTTGTTTTTGCCTTATGTTCTCTAGCTACTATCTGTTGTCTGTGCTTCTGGCATTTGTGAATATATCTATATATTTTTTGTTGTTCATTTAACTAAGTCTTTTTTATTCTGACAAAAAGGGGGAGAACTAAAAACAACTCTGATGAAAACATATCTAACTCCTATTAGTACTCTGCAAACATTGTTTCTAATCCTTTTATCTTAGAAATTTGCAGAAGAGTATCTAGAAATATCATATCAAGGAAGCTCCGGTAAGAACTTCTGAACTCTCAGACTTATCTCAGGGGGAGCTCACTTCTATCTGATCTAAAACTCTTATCTAAAAATGTTTCATCTCTAAATTAAGATTGTTTTGTCATCATCAAAAAGGGGGAGATTGTAAGAACAAAATTAGTTCTACAATAGAATTCCAGGATTTTGATGATGACAAAGGATGAAACCAAAAATGGCACCCTAACGAAATTTTTCTAAGTGTGCAGGACTCTGAACAGCAACAAAGGATTCTGATTGTTTTATCAGATACAAACTTTGATCAGATACAAAGTACTAGAAGATCAGACGCATCTGAGGAAGAAGTGCGCCCAAGAAGTTCTGAATCTGAGCAAAGCAAGACAATAGAAAGAACCAAAAGCTCTAAACATCCATTGGTCTTAGTTCTGATGAACTAGAAGACCAGTACTCTGAGAAGCTCTGATGCAACTTCATCATATTCTCCTTCTGACGCATGACTCCGAGATAACCAAGACTCTAATGAAGATTCACCAAATCCAGAAAGAGTAACGGAAAGAAATTATCAATATGGAAATGAAGTATTTTAAGAAAGAAGTTATTCAGGGAGACAAATTGGTTATGGCAAGAAACACAGAAGTAATGACATTGAATGCTCATCAGAGGCTAATATTCTGCCTTCACTCCAGCGGTCCTTCTCACTACTATATAAAGGACAGCCTACCTCATTGAGAGACACAACAACGAACAGAAAAATCCTTTACATTCTCTCTCAATTTTTCACGAGCTGCTGCTCATACGTGAAAAACTCTTGCTTAAATATTCTGCTGTAATACTTGCTTACTCTTAGAAGCACTCTCTATTACAAATTTATTTTGCTAAATTGCTTTTGTTCCTCAAGTGACTCTGCGTAGTTTGTATACATGAGAGGACTAAGAGATCATTCTCTTAGACGTTTGGTTGTATTAATCTTTCAAGATCAGTGGATTAAGTCCTTTTTGAAGGCGAAATCACCTTGGCCGGGTGGACTGGAGTAGCTTTGTTTTATAAGCGAACCAGTATAAAATTCTGTGTGTTCTTACTGTAAGAACAAAAATTGTTCTACATCAGATTCCATGATTTTGATGATAACAAAGGATGAAACCAAAAATGGCACCCTAACGAAAAGTTTCTAAGTGTGCAGGGTTCTAAGGAAAGAAGGAAGAGATCTGATGAAATTATCAGATATAGAATCATATCAGATACAAATTATCAGAATATCAGAAGCATCTGAAGAAGAAGTGCACTCTAGAAGTTCTGACTCTGAACAATGGTATATCACACCAGAAGCTCCGAATCAACACAGCAAGATTCCAAGATTCCCAGAGTCACGCAGACTTTGGTAGTGGATTTCCTTTTACAGAAAGAGTAACATTAACTTCAAATTCAAATGGAAAGGAACTATATTTGGAAAGAAGTTATTCAGGGAGACAAAGTTGTTTTTGGCAAGAAACAACAGAAGTTATGGCATTAATTCCTATTCAAGACAAATTATCGGCCATCAATTTCAACGGTCCTTTCACTCCTATATAAAGGACAGCAATCAACATTGAGAGACACGCAAGCATACACTGAAACATTCTCTCTCTCTCTCTCTCTCTCTCTCTCTCTCTCAATTTTTCACAAAGCTTTTGCTTAGAACGTGAAACAATCTTTTGTTCTTACTACTGTAATATTTGCTTAACTTAGAAGCACTCTAGATTACAAACTTTGTTTTATCTATTGTTTTATTTCCTCAAGTGACTTTGCGCAGTCTGTATACTTGAGAGGACTAAGAGATCTTTCTCTTAGACGTTGGTTGTAAACAATCTTTCAAGATTAGTGGATTAAGTCCTTGTTGAAGGCGAAATCACCTTGGCCGGGTGGACTGGAGTAGCTTTGTGTTATAAGTGAACCAGTATAAATTCCTTGTGTGGTCTTTATTTTGAAAAAGCGCTTATTTTCCAAAACAATTCAAACCCCCTTTCTTGTTTTTCTCACCTTCAATTGGTATCAGAGCTTCGGCTCTATTATTGATTTTCTAATCAAACACTTAACAGTGTAGAGAGATCCAGAACGAGAAAAACTATGGCCCACACAAATGAAAGAGACAGTTACAATGCTAAGCCTCCTGTCTTTGATGGAGAGAAATTCGACTACTGGAAAGATAGAATTGAAAGTTTCTTTCTGGGTTATGATGCTGACCTCTGGGACATTGTCACAGATGGATACACACCTCCAGTCTCAGAAAATGGAGTTGAAGTTCCCAGAAGCAAGATGTCAGAAGATCAGAAGCGTGTCTTCAAAAATCATCACAAGGCCAGAACCATACTTCTCAATGCTATATCTTACAACGAGTATGAAAAGATCACCAACAGAGAAACAGCCAAACACATACTTGACTCTCTGAAGATGACTCATGAAGGAAACTCTCAAGTCAAAGAGACAAAGGCTTTGGCGCTTATCCAGAAATATGAAGCTTTCAAAATGGAAGATGACGAAGCCATAGAGGTAATGTTCTCTAGATTCCAAACTCTTATTGCAGGTCTCAAGGTTCTAGACAAAGGATACACAACTGCAGACCATGTCAAAAAGATAGTCAAAAGTTTGCCAAAGAAGTGGAGACCCATGGTTACTGCCCTAAAGCTGTCAAAGGATCTGAACAATATCAGTCTTGAAGAGCTTGTCAATTCCCTCAGAAGCCATGAGATAGAACTAGAGGAAGATGAGCCTCAGAAAAAGAACAAGTCTGTAGCATTAAAGTCCAGATCTGAAAGACGCAAATCTGACAGAACCAAGGCATTCCAAGCAGAAACTGAAGATGCTGATGACTCTGAACCAGAAGATTCTGATGATGAAGAAGAATTGTCCCTCCTGACCAGAAGAGTTAAACAACTCTAGAAAAAGAGGAACAACAACTTCAGAAGACCAAGACCCAGAGGGGATCGATCAGAATCAACCTCAAAAGGTAAAACTAACAAAGACATTACTTGTTATGAATGTAAAGAAACATGTCATTACAGGAATGAATGCCCCAAGCTAAAGAAAGACAATCCCAGAAAAGAAAGTTTCAAGAAAAATACCTTCAGGACAAAGACAGAACTAATGGCTACCTGGGATGATAGTGAATCTGGCTCATCAGAATCTGACTCTGATGAACAAGCCAATGTGGCATTTATGGCTACCACATCCAGGAGCAGCTCAGATGAAGAATCTGAAGAGGTATTTTCTGAACTCTCTCGATCTGACCTAGAATCATGCTTGTCAGAAACTCTAAGCTCATATCAGAAATTAAAACTAAAGTTTAAAAATATAAAAGGCTGTCTTGAAGCAAAATTTGAAGAATGTGGCAAACTTGAGATGACAATTCTAAAACTAGAAGATGAAATCAGATCTTTAACATTACAAAGAGATGGAACAAATGAAAAACGTTTAGAGTTGGAAGAAGCGTTGTCTCAAGCGCCACAAACTTCAAATACAATAATTTATAAATATGAAGAAGCCTTTCAAGAATTTCTGAAAAATGGGATAGGAAGGAGTGTTATGGCATCCATGATTTATGGAGTCAGTCAGAATAATAAAAAGGGAATTGGGTATGATCCTAAGGAAGATAAAACTTCTACTGGTGACCAACTTAAATCTCCGTTTTCATATCACTATACGCACACACAACAACAAAAATTTGAAAATGCTAGAAAACCCAAAGTTATAAGAAACTCTGGAAAAACTAATCAGAAAGGACCCAAGAAACTCTGGGTACCAAAAGATAAGATTGTTTATGTTGCAGATATCCTATGCAGCAAAGTTCAGACACCAGTCATGGTACCTGGACTCTGGATGCTCGCGACACATGACGGGAAGAAAGTCTATGTTCCAAAGCCTGGAACTTAAAGACGCTGGATTTGTAGGCTTCGGAGGAGATCAGAAAGGAAGGATCAGAGGCTCCGGAACTATTGGTAATGGTACTCTTCCCTCTATATCTGATGTTCTCTACGTAGAAGGATTAATGCATAACTTGTTATCCATAAGTCAATTAAGTGATAACGGTTATGACGTGATCTTTAATCAAAAAACATGTAAAGCCATAAATCAAAACAATGGTTCAGTCCTATTCACAGGCAAGAGGAAAAACAATATCTATAAAATCAATCTTTCTGATTTAAAAGAACAAAATGTTAAATGCCTGATGTCTGTTCACGAAGAGCAATGGGTATGGCATAGACGCTTGGGCCACATTAGCATGAGGAAACTTTCTCAGCTAAATAAACTCGAGTTAGTCAGAGGCCTACCTAAACTGAAGTTTTCTTCAGATGCTCTGTGTGAAGCATGTCAGAAAGGAAAATTTTCAAAAACATCTTTTAAAAAGAAAAATGTTGTTTCTACCTCTAAGCCTCTGGAACTTCTCCACATTGACTTATTTGGTCCTGTGAAAACAGCATCAGTCAATGGAAAGAAGTATGGACTAGTCATTATTGATGATTACAGTCGCTGAACATGGGTGAAATTCCTAAAGCACAAGAGTGAGTCTCACTCCGTATTCACTAGTTTCTGCTCCAAAGTGCAAAAAGAATTTGACTCTAAGATTATCAGAGTCAGAAGTGATCATGGTGGGGAATTTGAAAATAAATCCTTTGAGGAATTATTTGACTCTAATGGAATATCCCATGATTTCTCCTGCCCTAGAACTCCACAACAAAATGGAGTTGTAGAGAGGAAGAATAGGACACTCCAAGAGATGGCCAGAACTATGATCAATGAAACTAATGTGGCAAAGAACTTTTGGGCAGAAGCTGTAAATACAACGTGTTACATTCAAAATAGAATCTCTATAAGACCTATTCTGGAAAAGACTCCCTATGAACTGTGTAAAGGAAGGAAACCAAACATTTCATACTTTCATCCATTTGGATGTTCTTGCTTTATTTTAAACACTAAAGAATATCTGAACAAGTTTGATTCCAAAGCACAGAAAGGTATTATGTTAGGATACTCAGAACGCTCTAAAGGCTACAGAGTATACAACACAGAAACCAAAATTGTGGAAGAATCAATTCATGTCAGATTTGATGATAAGCTTGACCTTGAAAAGTCAAAGCTAGTTGAGAATTTTGCAGATTTAGAAATCACTCTTGCAGGATCTAATAAAGCTCCAGAAGCAACTACAACTCAAAACTCTGAGGAAATTATTTCCCCAGTAATCCCAAAGAAAGCTAAAAGTCGTATCAACGTATCTGAAGAATTGATTCTGGGCAACAAGGACGAACCTGTCAGAACCAGATCTACCTTCAGGACTTCTGAAGATACTCCTCTGGGACTAGTGTCTCTAATCGAGCCTACGTCCTGTGATGAAGCACTTCAAGAAAACGATTGGGTTTCAGCCATGCAAGAAGAATTAGATCAATTCACAAAGAATGATGTCTGGGATCTTGTTCCTAAGCCCAGAGGCACTCACATCATTGGAACCAGATGGGTATTCAGAAACAAGCTGAATGAGAAAGGAGAAGTCGTCAGAAACAAAGCTCGACTGGTAGCTCAAGGTTACAGTCAATAAGAAGGTATTGACTATAATGAAACCTTTGCTCCAGTCGCAAGGTTAGAGTCTATTCGTCTTCTTGTATCTTTTGCCATTAATCATTCTATTAAATTATATCAAATGGATGTCAAGAGCGCATTCCTCAATGGTTATATATCAGAAGAAGTGTATGTTAACCAACCTCCAGGTTTTGAAAATCCAAAATTTCCAGAACATCTTTTTAAACTTAAAAAATCCTTATACGGACTTAAACAAGCTCCCAGAGCTTGGTATGAACGTTTAAGCAATTTCCTTCTGGAACACAATTTTATCAGAGGGAAAGTTGACTCCACACTCTTCTGTAAGAACCTTAACAATAATCTCATGATATGCCAGATATACGTTGATGATATTATTTTTGGTTCAGCTAACGCCTCTGTTTGTCAAGAATTCTCTGAGTTAATGCAGGCAGAATTTGAAATGAGCTTAATGCAAGAACTAAAGTTCTTTCTGGGAATTCAAATTAACCAAACTTCAGAAGTCACGTACATTCATCAAAGCAAATACATTCAAGATGTTCTGAAGAAATTTGACATGGCTGACTGTAACTCTGCAAAAACTCCCATGCATCCAACATGCATTCTTGAAAAGGAAGAAGTAAGCAAAAAGGTTTGTCAGAAGCTCTATCGAGGTATGATAGGCTCTCTTCTCTATCTGACTGCTACTCGACCTTATATTCTCTTTAGTGTCTGGCTCTGTGCCAGATTCCAATCAGATCCTAGAGAAACTCACTTAACAGCAGTTAAGAGAATTCTCAAATATCTGAAAGGAACTCCTAACCTGGGCCTGATGTATGAGAAAACATCAGAGTATAGACTTTCGGGTTATTGTGATGCAGATTATGCAGGAGATAGACTGGAACGAAAAAGCACATCTGGAAATTGCCAGCTCCTAGGAAACAATCTAATATCCTGGGCCAGCAAGAGACAGTCAACTATCGCTCTATCTACTGCAGAAGTAGAATACATCTCAGCATCACTGTGCACAACTCAGATGCTCTGGATGAAGAATCAGTTAGAAGATCTGCAAATCTTCGAGAGTAACATTCCTATCTTCTGTGATAATACTTCTGCCATTTGTTTAAGTAAGAATCCCATTCTACACTCCAGAGCTAAGCACATTGAAATAAAACATCATTTTATCAGAGACTATGTTCAGAAAGGGACAGTAACATTGAAGTTCATTGATACAGATCATCAATGGGCAGATATCTTTACTAAGCCCTTGGCTGAAGATAGATTTCTTTTTATCTTAGAAAATCTGAACATTCAAAACTGCCCTGAATAAATTGTGCCTCTGAGAATGTAAAATGAGACTCTGACATAAACAAATGTACCTCTGCCTCTGACTCTGATACTTCTACCAAGTTAAGAAGATATCTGAGTTAGAAATCTCCAAGATCCAATCTTTTGGTATTCCTGAAGATCAGATACATCAAACCACGTGGAGCACTTAGCGTCTAACCCTAGAACTTCTAGACAGCTGTCCAGAAGAAAATCAAAGGGCAAACGTCTAAGATCTCCTCGAGCAGTGTGCATACTGTTGGGATTAGACATTCATTAATGAGCCTTAATCATTTCTCCCCCAAGCGTGCTAACTTGATTTTTGTGCTAACGCTAAACTGTGTGTCGTTTTGCATGTGTTTGTGTTTAGGGTATTTAAACACTCCTCTCACATTTCACACACTTATCACTCTCACTCACTCTCAAACTTCTCTGAAGCATTTCTGCAAGCAGTTCATCTTCATCTTCATCAACTATGGATGCTCAACAACAATAAGTCTTCAACTTTTCTCAACAAATGGAATCTAGCGCTACTGCCCAAAGTTCTAGCATTCCCACTCCAACAGTTACAGGCGTATCCACTACTCCAGTGTACAAGGAACCCCATGTTCTTGATCGTGAACCTCATATCAACCTTGCAACTCCCTTTGAGGGACTGGATGTTTTATGAGAATCATTGGTAGACTTCAACAACATGAAGAGAAATGGAGTAGATCTTACTGAAGAACTCCGTCAACAAGGGTGGGAAAACTACTTCCAACGGCTCTATGGTCCTATTTACCCAAATCTCATCAAAGAATTCTGGAGATTTGCTGACGCTGATGATCACTTCATCGTCTCCTACGTGTTGGGGGTCAAGATAGTGATCACTGAAAAATCAATTGCTTCATTACTGAATATGGAGAAAACTGGAGGAAGAAGGATCTACGACATCAACCCAAGATCAAAGTACATTGCTCAAGTGATCAATCCTACCATCTTCAAACACAACACTGAAGGCAACCCATCAAAGAACAAAGAACTTCATCAGAACCTCAGAGTATGGCTCAAGATCATTCTGGGAACCATTCATCACCGTCCAGCATCAAACTCCTCTGACTACATCAATACAGATCAGAAGTGCATTCTGTATTGCATTCACAAGGGTTTGAAGCTCTGCCTCCCAGCACTACTATTCAAGTATCTCAGAGACTCTGTAAGGGAGACCAGAAACAACATGAAACCCAGAGCCTACATCCCTCTGGGAAGGCTTTTGTCTGATGTTCTCATAGAAAATGGGCTTGTAGATCATCTGGAGAAGAATAAGCTTATGGAAGATCTGGCGATAGATACTGGAAGGCCTCTGAATGCCAGAAATCTAAAAAGCATGGGAATTCTGAAGAAGATCCAAGTCAAACCCACGCTGGACACCTCCTGGGACGCCTTGAAAAATCAGAGGAAGCTGCCACATGGTCTTGCAAGGTTCTACAAGAATGAACCCAAAGAAGCAATCCTTCACTACATGCAGCGTCTGAAGGATGAAGGAGTTGACATCTCTGACTTCAGACTGGACGATTGTCTAGACTCAGAAGAAGACTTCGTCAAGTTCAAAAGAGGTCCCTCTGGAAAGAAGTTTTCAAAGGCAAAGAGAGCAAGGCTAGGAGAAACGTCTGAAACAAGATTTCCAGCACCTCTGCAAGTAACTACTGGTAAGTGTACTCCCTCTATTTCCTCTGAACCTCTTATGACTTCCTCAAATCCTCTCCCACCACCTATACACACATCCTCTGAAACCCCACCTTCTACAACCAGAACCTCACAACCTCAACCTAAATTTAATCTTGCCCATACAACACTACCTCTATCTGTAGCTGAAGAACTCAATCAAACCACCTCTTCATCTTCAAACCCAGAATCACCCCCTACCTTATTCTTTCCTCTGACCCAGAACCTTCTGACCCCGCTTCTCCCACTCTAGCCCACCTTTATTCTCTAAACCAAAACTCACAACAACCACAACAACCTCCACCTGAACCTGAAGTCACTTCACCACCCCCAGAACAAACAACCAACAACCCTTCTGAAGCTCAACCCTCTGACATCACCCCTCAAAACACTTCCGCTGAACCTGAACCTCTAACATTAAACTTAAACCCACCAAACTCTCCACCCCAAACATCTGAACCCGAACCTGAACATTCCATGCCTACCCTTGAGGAAGCCATAATGTTGTTCGCAGGGGCTTCAGTACAGAAGGTCAAGTCTCTGACCATTAACTCTGGCATCAGTGATGATCTTGACTCTGTAAGGACACACTGGAACAGAGTCATTGGCTGGATGACTTCTGAGGCTTTCAAGCTGAAGCACATCTCTGAGCAAGTCAGAAACGACTTCATCAGAGATGCTGAGGCAAGACTATAGGAAAGACTTGCCAGAGAAGCTGAAGAAGAAGCAAGGAGAAAAGAAGAAGAGAGAGCCAGACAAGAAGAAATCCAAAGGGCAAAGGAAGCTGAGGCCAAAGCTCTGGCTGATGCTGCTGCCGCTGCTGAAGCTGAAGCACAAGCTGTTGCTGAAGCCGAAGCGAAGGCCGCTGCTGAAGCACAGAGTGCTCTGACTCAGGGGGAGTCCTCTTCAGTTATCCCTATGGTTCTCCAGACGCTTGAAGAACTCAAGAACGACCAGAAGGAACTCCGTGCCAGAATGGATAAACAAGACACTGTCAACGACAACATTCAGAACATGCTGGCTCAACTGCTTCAGAGAATGCCTCCGCCTCCCAACCCTTAGGCACTTAGGATTATTTGCTTGTTGCTCTGCTTTCTTTGTTTCTGATGTTTGCTTGTCTGCTTTCCTGCCTTTGTCTCTGTTGTTCTATTATCTGAATATAATATCTTTTTGTTTATTTTAAGTCTTTCTGATTCTGACAAAAAGGTGGAGAAATCAATATAGCCCTGATGAAAATTGTCTAATACCCTAAGCACTCTGCAACATGTTTTTCTTAAAAATAAATTCATCTAACATTGAACTTAAGAAATTGCAGAAGGTATCGAAACCTCATTGCTTGGAGGCTCTGGTAAGAACTTCTGAACTCCCTAACCTATCTCAGGGGGAGCTCACTTCTATCTGATCTGATATTTTTGTTTGCTTCATCTGCTATTTTGAGTTTGTTTTGTCATCATCAAAAAAGGGGAGATTGTAAGAACAAAAATTGTTCTACATCAGATTCCATGATTTTGATGATAACAAAGGATGAAACCAAAAATGGCACCCTAACGAAAAGTTTCTAAGTGTGCAGGGTTCTAAGGAAAGAAGGAAGAGATCTGATGAAATTATCAGATACAGAATCATATCAGATACAAATTATCAGAATATCAGAAGCATCTGAAGAAGAAGTGCACTCTAGAAGTTCTGACTCTGAACAATGGTATATCACACCAGAAGCTCCGAATCAACACAGCAAGATTCCAAGATTCCCAGAGTCACGTAGACTTTGGTAGTGGATTTCCTTTTACAGAAAGAGTAACATTAACTTCAAATTCAAATGGAAAGGAACTATATTTGGAAAGAAGTTATTCAGGGAGACAAAGTTGTTTTTGGCAAGAAACAACAGAAGTTATGGCATTAATTCCTATTCAAGACAAATTATCGGCCATCAATTTCAACAGTCCTTTCACTCCTATATAAAGGACAGCAATCAACATTGAGAGACACGCAAGCATACACTGAAACATTCTCTCTCTCTCTCTCTCTCAATTTTTCACAAAGCTTTTGCTTAGAACGTGAAACAATCTTTTGTTCTTACTACTGTAATATTTGCTTAACTTAGAAGCACTCTAGATTACAAACTTTGTTTTATCTATTGTTTTATTTCCTCAAGTGACTCTGCGCAGTCTGTATACTTGAGAGGACTAAGAGATCTTTCTCTTAGACGTTGGTTGTAAACAATCTTTCAAGATTAGTGGATTAAGTCCTTGTTGAAGGCGAAATCACCTTGGCCGGGTGGACTGGAGTAGCTTTGTGTTATAAGCGAACCAGTATAAATTCCTTGTGTGGTCTTTATTTTGAAAAAGCGCTTATTTTCCAAAACAATTCAAACCCCCTTTCTTGTTTTTCTCACCTTCACTTACTTTTGAAAAAGCTTTTAATTTCTAAGACAATTCAAACCCCCCTTTCTTGTTTTTCTCGCCTTCATTTTCTTCTATATTCCCCACTGAGTTATGTTCTCGTGGATGATTATTGTTTCAGTTTCCTCCCTAAAAATGTATTGGGATGGAATTACTCCCCTGAGTTATATCCTCATTGGGTTGAGTCTTGTTTGATTGTGTCTTTCTGGATTGTTCCTGGATTGACTCCTTTCTTGTTATTTCTCCTGTAGTTCCCTGTGGTTCAGGTGATCAATTACTCAGTAAATGGTAATTGTTCATTCTTTCCCCAGCGGATGTTGTGGCCTTCTACCCAGTAACCGGTAGTTGTAAGTCCTATTTCTGTGGTTTTCTACCCAGTAACTGGTAGATGTAATCCCCTCTTTGTTGGTTATCTTTATCCAATATTCGGTATTGATATTCCTTCATTTTTTGAGTATACCACCCAGTAACCGATGATATATCTCCTGGATGATTGCTTTTATTAAGCAATTTATCCCCATCGAGTCATCTTTCAGTTACCTTTGTTTGGTAATGATCGTTTCTCCTTCGGATTGGTCATCATTATATACCCAGTAACCGGTATCCCGATGTCCTTTATTTTCGGTCGATTTATCCTTTATTAACCCAGTAACCGGTTGCGGATAATCGTCCATGCGAGTATGTTATCTACGTTCTGACGGTAATAGATAATATATCTCATGCGCTCTTCAGTCGAAGTCTTTTCTTCCCCAGTCGAGTAAGATTTGTATTTCCTTGTGGAATCGAATGTCCATCCTGTAAGTCGAGTTTGCTTTTTCAGCCCTCCCTTCGGATGATGAGTGTCTTGGATATGTTCCCAATTCACATCTGGTTGGTCACCTATTATATGCCCAGTAACCGGTATCCCTGGTGTTCCTTCCTTTCTGCTCCCTATTATGACTTTCGTCCCCTGTGGAGTCAGATTTTCTTGAGTTGAAATATACCTTTAGGGTTTTCCTCAGATGTTTGGATGATGGAGATCTCTCTCCCTTATACCGGTCTTAGATTTTCTTTCTCCTTGAGCATGTTGTTCTCTCACCCTTATACCGGTCTTTGATCACATGTCTCTCTTTGAGTTTATTACCCAATAGCCGGTAATATCTCATTGTTTTCTTCCTCAGCTGAGTCCTTTGTGGACATTCCCCACCTGAGTCCGGATTTTTATCCGAAGTATCCTTTGTGGATAGTTTGTTGTATTGGCATATTCCCCAATATATGCATCTTTGCGTCAGCTCGAGTCTTTCCATTGATTTATTTTCATGGAAACCCTTCGTGTCTCCCAGCAAGTTTTCAAGTCGTGACCTGCTCACGCATTTTTACCCTATTTTCCCCAGAGTCTCTGTCTCCCAAGTGAGGGTATTACTCTTATGGATTTTCAGTTTCTCCTGATTTCTTTTTTCCTTTGTGGACACATATCCCCACAGATTATTAACTTTTGCATGCATACATTTGCATCATGAGGCCTCTTAGGGACCAAAGTTCGTCTCATTGTTATTATTTAAGCCCATTCTACCTCGTCGAGACGAAGATTTTAACCTTCATATCTCCAGCTAGAATGACCTTAAATAGGGGCATCTGTAGGACCCTAATTTTGACCCTAAGATCCCTCATGGAATCATATCATTGCTCATTGCATTTGCCTCAAGGATCATAGCATCTTGGCTCCTTTACCCTTGGGTGGGACTTGTGTGAGTTGGTTTGAGACCACCAAGCATGCTTGAATTGTATATTGTTGCTTTTCTTATTTTGTTTACTAACCAAAGGCACAAAAATATGTCACTAACCTCTTTTTTTTTAAGCTTAAGCAATCATGAGATCCATTGCTCCTAGGAGACCCCTATGCTCAATGAAGTGGCCAGATGAAGATGAAAGCAAGCATGAAAATGGTTCCCAAATCTATCAATCATCATATATGTTTCCCAAGTATCTCAATTTGTCAATTCGATCAAGATAAACCAAAGGGCTTGAGGATTGTTTCCCAAGGAAACCCTAATTCAACTGTGCATTGACTGTGCATTGCTCATGAAGCAACCTCAACCTATGATCAAATTAAATCAAGGTAAGTTCTTTCATTCATCATTTTATGCATATATGAGCCTATGTGAGTGTCCTCAATCATTCATTCATCAAGATTTGAAGTTTGGCTTTGAGAAGTTGATCAGTCAAATCATCTGACTAAATTGAAATCCACTTAGACCTAACTTTTGATGTGTTTGTCAAATGAAGATGACCCCAAGAGAAAACATGTTCTTAAGAACCATATGAACAACTTTCATGTTCATAAAAATCCATTTGAAACTTGGAAGGTCATCATTCATTTCAAAACATTATAGGTCATTTTGACTGAAACCCTAATTTTAGGTCAACTTCCCAAGGACCTAACTCACTCATTTTTTATTATTTTGAGGTGAGATCAATTGCATTTGAAATTTTAAGATGTCTAATTCAATGTTTATGTTGGACAAAATTTCATAATCCTAAAAGAAACACATGTGGTAATACAAAACATTATAGGTCACTTTGGACCAAAGCCATTGAATCTTGAAAAGGTCCAACTTAAAATGCCCATAACTTTCTCATAAAAAATCCAAATGATTCAAAACTTAAGTCCAAATTTATTATCTTGAAAAGATATACAACTTTGATGTTGAAGGTTTTTTCATTTCAGGCTTGCATCATTGAAACAGAAGAGCTTGAAGTTGGTCCTTTTTGGCAAAATTTTCAAATACATGTTTTGTACCTTGAACTTCATGGCCAGTTTTCACAATTTTCCAAACTCCAAATGGATTTTTTTCCAACATAACTTTTTTTCCTTATGCTAAGACCTTTCCAACCATTACTCACATGCCTATGTTTGGATTTTCCATATCGGAATTTCGAAGAGAGGAATATTTGTGACCATTTATGCATTTCATGATGAAACTTCATACACAAGAAATTGTAATGCAAACCACACGTCCAAAAATTTTCATTATGCTATCAGCTTGCAAAACCATCAGCTTTTGGGCCTCACATGCACCTGTACAGGCTCATGCATGGAGGACCCAAAGCTTCATGCACACGGTTTCCATCCACCTTGCCTTGGATCTCAGCTATAAATAAACACCTTGCTTCATTCAATTATCAACCTGAAGGCGCCTAAAACTCTGCTGGAGTCCATACTCAACCTCACACCAAAGGAATTTTGAGTTTTCATTTCACTTTTCAAGTTTGAATTTCAACAAAACCAGTTGATCTTCAGTACTAATTCCTAAGCCTTGCACTCATACCATACCTCAAGATCAAGCTGCAAGCAAGAATTGGAGTGGATCGTGCTCATCAAAGCTGCACTTCAAAGGTTTACATCTCAACTGTTTTGATTCGAATCTCACTATATATTGTGTTTTACTTAAGTTTGCTTGGTTTTCTGAAGTCCTCGTGTGAGAGGCAAGCCAATGGTGGCTTTAATTTCATGAATTGATGTAGTTCAGATTGAACACCTGGATTTTCCATCTCAGATTTGTCCTTCCATAGAGATCTAGAGAACAATCCAAGGTTACAGGGGTGATGTACATCACCCTAGCTTTAATTTGGTATAAGGCACGTGTGGTTTGGTTGAGGTTGCAAAACCTGCAACTGGTGGCCGATCTCTGTTTGTTCGCCAGAGAAGACGGTGGTTTCCACCACCATCCCCACGTGGAGGGCTTGTATCCCTTGGATCTCACTTCTCCGTTCTAATCGTGGCCACGCGGTATATTTACTTTTTTTAAATCCAATGTGTGATGTTGTTGACTAGTGAACACAATGCGTGCATGCCTCTTGGCCTTAGGATCATCCACGTCAATTAATGAATGATGATCCAAGCGATGTGGATTTTCCAGATTTTCTTAATTTCTGTTTTATTTTCTTTATTTCCTTTTATTTTCAAAAATTCATAACTCTTTTATTTGGAATCACAAAAATATGGGACCAATTGCAAATTTTTTCTTTTAAAATCTAGTTTCATAATCTGATTTTTAATTATTTTTGTGATTCCATTTAATATTTTTTGTGAATTATTTTGTTTTTAATTGTTTTTAATTCATTTTAATTACTTTTTGATATTAAAAAATTCCAAAAATATTTTCTTAATACATATGGATGATGATAAGTCTATGAAAAATATTCTCATCAATTTCTTAATTGATTTGAGATTTATTTGAGATTTTAGTCCATTTGTGTTATTTTTCTTCATTTTTAATTGTTTAAAAATAGTTTCTGTTTTCAAAAAATGTTGAGAAAATTTGTCAAACCTAGTTTGACCATGTTAGACTTATGATGATTCAATTAGACTTATCCAAGTTGATTTGAGTTGAATTTGAAGTTTGACCATGCTTTATTCATTTTATTTTATGTATTATTTTAATTCCAAAAAAATACCAAAAATATGTTTGACCTTTCTTTACTTCTAATCTTCATTTCACTTCTGTTTACCATTGATTGATGTTGATTCCATTCACATTTGATCATTGTGTTTTGGTTATGTCATTTGAATTTTCATTTTGTGCATTCCATCTTCACCTCTCATCTTCTTCTTTTTCTTTTGACCAATGAGTTAATGATTTGTGGTTAGCCTTGACATATGAGAGGCTTAACCTTCTTTGATCCAAATCAAATTCAACTTGATCAAAGATCAAGTGAATTACTCTGTGTCCAAGATAGGTTGTTTCTTGGTCAAGCAAAAAACCTAAAATTCATACAAGGTCATTCTTCTTTTCTTTTGGCATGACAAGTTGTAGGAGCTTGGCTTACTAGTCATGATCTCTAACTTGTGTTTATTTGACTATAGTTTTATTGACCGGCCTCAGATAGGTGTGACTACTACATTAGTCCACTTACGATTGCTTAACATAGCGCTAAATTGCCTTATGGTACACTAACACTAACTACTAATTACTAACTTTTAATTCAAGCATTTAATTATTGTAATTTACTTTAATGCAATTTAATTTCTTGCTCATTTATTCATATTGCCTTTTCCTTTTGCTCACTTGAGCTCATGTTTATGTTTATGCTATTTGCCTTTTGGTCACTTGAACACATTATTATGAATAAATATATTGTTGCCTTGTGCTTGTTTTGTCTTTGTTGGTGTGAACCCAGTGCAAAAAGGAGAAAGGACTTAAAATTAGAACCTTACCTATGCTTAATGGAGTTTCAAGAGCAACTAGGCCTCATGCCTTTAGAATGCTAATTTTGTTGAAGAGCAACTAGGCCTCATGCCTTTAGAATGCTAAATCTTGAAAGTTGACTTGAAAGGACCTCTAATATAAACCCTCTCTTTGTCCCTTCCTCTTATTGCATTGTGAACTTTTTGATTGTTTGTTCCTGTGTGATAGGGATTCCAAACTTGAGATAGTAAGAAGAACCATTGTCATAAGCAGCCAAGTTAAGAGAAAGACAGGCCAATTGGAAATCCTAGGAGTTTGATTGAATATTTACTTGATTGCTTAAGTTAATTGCTTGTTGCTTGCTAAGTCCAAAGGAAAGGAGCATCTTGAATCATCTTTATGGTATCAAGAAAGGAACTCCAAGGGTTTTATCTCTTCTCTCATCTTTGCATGTTTAGGACTAGCCCTTCTCTTCTTCTCTCCACTCTAACCCAAGTCAAACTTATTTTGTGCAAACATTGACATTGTTTTCAAAACTAGAAACCTAGGCCATATGCCTTTGATTTTTCAAACTCTTTTCATTAATACTTATTTTGAATTGAATCTTAAGTCCACTTTGACTTCATTTTATGAATACTTTTAACTTGTAAATACAACTCACTTCAAGTGATTTTTGTGGTTTCAATGACCACCTTTGGTTAAAACCTTTCTCATAAGCATTAGCCATAGGTTTGAGTTATCATAGTGGTTGATGTAAACCTCACCTTATCCTTAGTGATTGGACTATAAGTCTTCCATACTTATTATAGGGTGGATCCCTCACTAGTATGTTGAAGCTCTCCTCACATGGTGGATTGTTGGTTTTAGTTGAGTTTTCTCCATTTGGTAACAAAAGACCTTAAGGATTTTGACAAATCAATTCACCAATATTTTGAGATTTTTACCCGAACTACGAGGTTTTGATCCTACCTTTGTGATGGTACGTAGGTAATGGGTTTATCCATTCAAACAACAAAATTGTAAATAATTTATATATTCTTTTCTCATCTCCCCAATCATGTTTGCACAAATATTTTCACAAATACCAACCTACCATACACTTGGAAAAAAGGGATCCCTTAGAGTACTAAGGATGTTTTGGGTGCTTAAAACCTTCCCATTGCATTCCCAACCCCCTTACCCATATCTGTGACATTTTTATTAGTTTTTGATTTGATAAAACTTCTCGGTTTTTGTTCGCTTTCTAACCTTTCCTTTGGATAAATAGAAGTGCGTTGGCCACTCAAATTGTATGATTTACTTTTGATTTTGTCAATAAATCCAAAGGTAACGAATACCCCGCTACAGGCGGTGGTGACAGTTCTGTGAAGGTTCAAGTAATAATGAGTTCCTTGGTCTTAAATTTATGAAATGAAATATGATATATGAATGATGTGTACATGCAAAAATTCTTTTTATAGTTATTTATTTTATTTTATTATTTCCAGGGAATCTTTGAGATTCGTCTATTGTTACGAGCAGTCATAGAGTATAAAAGTAGAGACAAAAGATAATGCCCAAATAAAGGGAAACACACATTTTATTCAATGTGGAAGAAGTAACAGGTACATAATACAAATCAATAATCTGCTCAATGAGCTAACACATGATCGGCCTGAATCCTCTGAAATACAACTCTACAGACAGAGACAAAATGAAATACAACCCAAGGGGTATCATGTGGAAATATAACATCATAAGCATCTTCCAACAGCTTAGGCAGATCTTCCAATGCATAAATAACAAACTGATCCAAACGAGCATGCCTATCATTCCAGTATTACGCATCCTTGATAAGGTTATGCAACAATGTATGGTTAGGCCCATCCATAAGATCCTGCAAGAAAGAGTCCTTCTGGTCTAAAAGTACTTGAAGATGAAGACTTTTCCTATCCTACTGAGTGACCTCTTGATCGATCCGCTTGGTACCTTCAAAATTCTTGTGAGCTTCACCTTTCAGCTCCCGAATTTCTTCGAACCTCTTGTCCAAGTCCGATTGATACTGAGACAGAGAAACTTCTAACTTTTTTACCCGACTTCACTCTTCCTTCAGTTATTTCTGGAAAGTCTCCAGCTGGCTTTGCAACTTCTTGAGTTGATCCTGGCAGTTGATCTCTGTTTTGCAAACCTTGTACTGTGTTGCAGCGAGTTACTTCTTATTCACATACAGGCTTTCGTAAGTACCCTTCAAATTGTCACCTACTTTCCTTCTTTTATGTTGTACTTCCTGGATCTATTTGGCGGTCTTAACTGCTTGGTCCCTTTTCTGATTGAGATTAAACTTCAAGTCCTCTTTCTCCAAGGTGAGCTTACCTATGTTAGATCGGAGGTCATGATTCTCCTTCTCTAACACTTTAAGAATCCCCTTGAGTACATCAACCTCTGAAATAGGAACAACAGCAGGCTCAACAGGCTTGATAGTCATGGAAAGTTCAGATGGAAATTGCAACAAAAATTCCTTGACCCTCTCCTTAACCCATTGAGTGTAGGCTTCCTTTGAAATGCAGTTCTTCTTTCCCAGCTCGACCTTTCCGTGACGATGGATCTCTACCCAAGCTCAGATAATCCTCTTCTGGAACTCTGAGTTTTCAACCCCTTCATATAAAACAAACTCATCTAGCTGCTCAGAATCTGGTTTGTCTAACATCGGGTAACCCAACTGGCGCAATGCTAACCTCGGATTATAGTTAATCCCACCCTTTGTACCTAAAAGGGATACATTGGGGAAATTACCACAATCGAGGATGATCTTGACATCGTCATAAACTTTAGAATACCAGGAGATGTAATCAGCTGTGAGGGACATGATCCTTTGAGACCATTTCAGATTTCCTTCATTGTCGACAAAAGGACCATTGTTGGATAGATACAAAATAAACCATCTATACAGCAAGGGTTATAACATACGATGGTTCCCTTCTTCTTCTCGTTCCTCATGTGGATGGAATAGTATGTGTCAGCAAGAAGAGTAGGAATAGGGTTCTTGGACATGAAGAGATAGATAGAATCCAAGTCCACAAAGTCTTCCATATTCTGGAATAACACGAACCCATATATGATTAAAGAAAAGACAGTGTTGAAGGCATCCCAAATCTCAGCTTCAGCAAAGGTAATAGTCTTGTCAACCAAAAACTTCAAGGCAAAACCATGGGTCCCACCCTTAGGTTTAAGATTGAGTTCCACCGCCTTTTTCCCTATGTGAAGTACTTCAGCTAGATGTTGAGACTTAGGAAGCTCCTTTGTCCAGATAAATAAAACCTGATCATGAATCTCAATCTCCAAAATATGTGAATATTCCTCCAAAGTTGGATCCAACTGGTAGTCCTGAAATGTGAAGCATCTCAACGGAGGGTCGTAGAACTGCACCAGGGTGTGAAGAGATGTAGAATTGCATCAAAGTTCGATAAAACAAGTCTGCTTTGGTATAATGTATGGATCAGATACTCTTCAATCTTTCAAAATCTGAGTTGTCATCAGAAGTTGGGTCATGAGACCAGAGTATGAACCTTCAGATTTTGATGCCTTCAGATGCTGATGAACCAATTCAGATTCTGATCAATCAGAATTGGACTAACATTGCTTCTTCACATATGCTAATAATCAGGAATAATTCTATGCTTGTGATCCTGCACACTTAAACATATGTTAGCATCCCCATTTTTTCTTTAAATACTTTGTTATCATCAAAACCTAAGAGATATGAATAATCTTGTTCCAATAATAATCACTATGAGTAGTTAGATTCATTAGATTAGGTCTTTTTAGACAAACCTTCTTTCACTTGTTGGATGGTATGACTATTTGATGTTAATTGAACTATTTTATGTTATTGTTAATATTTAATTGTCCTTGTGTTCATTTATTTTTATGTATTGACGAATACATGAATTGATATCATATGAGTAAGGATTTCTGACGGTTAGTCTATCAATCTGATCTAAGGAAATTATTCAACTTAGTAATTAACTAGGAATTGGGTGCAATAGTCATGTTTATATGTTGTAATACTTTAACATATTATGAATTTGATTAATGCATAGTTCATCAACAAGTATGAGAAGGGGAGTCGAAAGAAGATCTAATCGCTTTTAGTAATTGAAATCAACTATGTTAATTTCTCATTCTATTCTCGAACCAAATAACTCTGAAAGCCCCCTTGTTATTTTACTTTAATTTGCATGTAGTTACCTTGTTTAAATTCCCAATCCCTGTGGAGATGAATTTTTTTATTGAATTGTTGATTATTTCAGCAAAGCCATTTAGTGCGGCGTTTTTAATTTTTAATTTTTGTTTTAATTTTTTTTATTAATTTTTGTTTTAATTTTATTATTTTATTTTATTAATTTTGATTTTATCTTTAATTTTATTTCTACTTTAATTCTATTTTATGTGGTGCGATGCTACTAAGGTATTGTTTGTTTAATTACGCAAGATGCGGATTCGACGCTGATACCGATTGATAGAGAATTTGAAAAAACATCACGCATGATTCCTATAGAAAATGAGAAGTATTGCAAGTCATCGAAGAAGTTAAAGAAGAAAAAGTAGAGATGGTTCTTTCACTATGACAAACATTGGGGGACTATTGCAGAAGGACTGATTTGGGGCATATATCTTTAGGATTTCAACCGGATAATCCGGAAACCTTTGATAATAAGAATTGTGTATTTTAATATTTAACATAAAATAATTTAGATGGGAAAGAAATCAAAGATCCTTGGTAGCATCTCGTGAAATATTACGATACATGCTCGATGTGCAAGCCAACTGGTGATATCACCGACGATCAGGTAAACTTACGTTTGTTTGGGTTTTCTTTGATAGGTCATACAAAGGATTGGTAGAAATGCATCTCAAATGGTACTATTCTGACTTGGAAAGAGCTGGAAGACAAGTTTCTAGAGAGGTATTATTCAAATGCTCAGTTTGTGGAGAGAAAAGGAACAATTTCCAACTTTGCCTAGGAAGAGTTTCAGTTCTTGTCTAATGCATTGGAAAGATTTAAGTTGTTACTTTATAAGTGTTCGAATCATAATATGAGTACTATAGAGCATATGACTCACTTTATCAATGAGTTAAGAATACAAAAGAGAACAATTCTCGATGCCTCAGTTGGAAGTACATTGAGATTAAAGACTAATTAAGAGTTGAAGATGTTGATTGAAAATATGTGTCAGAATGAGTATCACTCAAGTGAGTGAGCGATGAAGCAAAAAGGTATTCATGCATTTGATTCAACCACAACTTTATCAGCTCCAATAAAAGCACTTTCTAAGAAGTTATTCACAACACAACTAGCCCAAGCAAATGTTATTCAAATTCAGACGCTTCATTGTGATTTTTGTGAAGGATAACGTGTGAATGGTAACTATACAATAGATATTGAGAGTTGAAGTTCACTATGCTAATTTTCAAAAGAATAATATGTATTATAACGCCTACAATCCGGGTTGGAAAGATCATATGAACTTCAAGTGGAGTAACAATCATACTTTGAATGCTAATCAAGAAGTTCAATGAGTTCCTCAAGTGCGTCAATGCAGACCATCACCTTTAGAAGAGACCTTAGCTAACTTCATGAAAGCAACTCAAGCAAGTTTTGAGCAGGTAAGAAAATCTCAGGACACATGGTTAAAACTCAACAGGAGATGGCACAAAATCAGATCATTATAAACATGAAGACCGAAGCATCTGTCAAAAATTTGGAGGCACAAATCGATCAATTGTATCGACAAATGGAAACACAAGCTAGCTCGAGCGGGAGATTTATCGGTAACACCATAGACAACCTGAAAAATAAGTTGGGAAATAGAGTGGTACTTTCAAACTCAAAGGGGAATAAGGAAAAGAAAGAATCTAGTGAGGTTGTGAAAAAGAGGTAGTAGTTAAGAAGGAGGTCAAGAAAGATCCCGAGGGAGAAAAAAGTGATGATTCTAGTGATAAGGAAGTTAGATGATACACATTTGATCAATTCATCAATAATAACTCACACCTCCAAACAACCAAAGAGTAAATGCTGAATGAACCAAATCCTGAGCTACCTGATTACATTAAGCCACCTTACCCCATTCTAAAGAAGAAACCTCAGAAGGAGACAGAAGGAGACAAAAGGTAACCAATTCAAAAAGTTCACGGAGATGAGAAGAAAATACAAGTCAACTTTATTTTTGTGAAGTTGTTGAACATATGCCTATTTATGCTAAGTTCATGAAAGAGCTCTTATCGGGAAATCGTAAGTTAAAAGATGATGAAAATATCAATTTAATGGATGAGTGCAGTGCCATCATCCAGAGGAATCTTCCTCCCAAACTAACTGATCTAGGTAGATTCACTATTCCTTCTTATATTGATTCACTAACTATTAACAATGCTCTATGTGATTTAAGATCTAGCATCAATATGATGTCATTGTCCATGATGAGGAAGTTTAAAATATGGTGACCAAAACTGACTCATATGACGCTAACATTAGCAGATAGATCGATCACATACCCTTATGGGGTTCTTGAAGATATTTTTGTGAGAGTTTATGACTTAGTATTTCCAACAGACTTTGTGATTCTAGTCATGTATGAGGATTCATAAACACCATTAATTCTCGGAAGGTCATTCTTGGCAACATGTAAAACTCTTATTGATCTATCAACGGGGGAGTTAATATTGAGGCTTAACAATTAAAAGGTTCTCTTCAACGTGTTTTAAGCACTAAAGCACCACCAATAAGACTCCTAGTGTTACAAGATATAGTTGACAAAAGGAAGATCAAATAGGTATGATGGTAAGAACCGGGTAAGGAAATAATTATAGGTAGGATAAAAGGTTATGCTCTATAAATCTCACTTGAAACACTTTCTAGGTATGTTCAAGACTAAAGGACAGGGTCCATTTCTTGTTACTAAGGTCCTTGCAAATAGTGCGGTCGAAATAAAAGATCCAGATGATTCCTACACCTTTATTATGAAAAGAGAAAAGTTGAAAACTTTTTCAGGAAGTGAAACCGCATTGAAGAAGGCATCTTTGATGCTCTCAGATCCTTAGACGAAAGAATCAAGCTAATGACCCTAAAGAAGCACTTAATGGGAGGCAACCCATCAGATTTTATTTTTATCCCAATTTATAATTTTGTGCATTTTAAATTATCATTAATTTCATTTTGTAGTTAATCGTTTGTTAATTTTATAGCATGTTATTAGAAAAGAAGAAGTTTTTATACAAGATCGAAGAAGAATTAAGTTAGAAAGAGATAACATGAAAAAGTAGAAGAGAAAAGTAAAGAAAGGTTATGGAATCAACACGTGCGCGTTATGGGCGTGTTAGCCTCACATCACGGCGCAATGTATACATCGTAGGTGCATTATGACCGTTAAGAAAGGTGTTTCCAGAAAGACCTTAGATTGATTGTTATAGGAGTACCGTTAGGTATCGTGTCGTGATACCCTATAACATGACATGATGGGGCGTAACCAATACCTATAAAAAGGAAATCTTTGGATTTTTGTCAATACACCTACCTCTTCTACTCCTTTCTACTTACCTAATACTCATTTTCTCTTGTTATTTGTTTGTGTTTTTCTTGTTTTAACTGCATGCAAAGCTATGGACCCTAAAATAAGTCGACTTTCTCAAGCATCTACTTCAACTGCAAACCCTCATACTCAAGAAGCCATAGTCTTTCCAGACTACTGATTCTCCATCGAACATCATATCGAGAAATACCTAAAAGGAAAAGAGTTAAAAGTAGTAAAAGAAAGAGATTTTAATGTTCACAACTTATAAGGGTATGAGGACATTAGTCACCATGCTTGAAGAAAGAGGTTGGATGAGTCTCAATAGCATGATCCAAAAAACTAACCAATCCATTGGACTAGAGTTGTATGAAAATGATGCCTTGCACCCTCGCAACAATTACACATCCTATGTGAGAGGTAAGAGTATTAATTATATTTCCTCTCCTATTAATTCTATTCTTCATATACAACCTCCCATTGAGTGTAAGGTAAAAAGGATAAGGAACCTCATTATCACTAAGAAAAGGTGTGAGGAGATGATAAACAAAATTTTCTAACCAAGGGTAGAATGGGTGATTGTAAATGGAAAATCATTAAGGCTTAAGACAAGCCATATACATGTTATACCAAGGGAATGGACATCATTTGTTGTGAAAACCTTAGAATCCACTTCCAACCAATCAAAGTTCATTGTGAAACAGTGTCATGCACTGATGTCTATCCTAAATCAGGAAGACATTGATGTGGGGAAACTGATCGTTGACAATATTAAGTACATGGTTGACGCACCATAATGAACTTGTGGCCATTTTTGTATTATTAATAAATTATGTAGGTTCGTTGGAGTTCTAGTTCACCCTGAGGATATGACATTAATCCTTATGGTACCAATCAGAAGAACCATCATGACAAGACTTACCATACAATAACTCAATGAAGAGGGCCCAGATGAAGCACAACAAAAAGAGCAGGAGCAGTTCTACCATCCTAAAATCCATCAACCTGAAGCACAAGCACAACCACAACAACACGCACCTGAATGTTTACAAAGGCTTGAGGAGTACGCTCTTGACAAGACGGGTCAGGCCAATGAACTGACACCTAAAATTTACTGTGCACCCCCCAAATTTGGACCGAATTTCCAGACTTTATATTATAAACATAGAGATTACATGCCAGTTTAGAAACTCAAGGAGCAATTTCTAATAGTTGAAGCAATAGAGACAAATTTTAGAGAGCAAGACCAATCCTTGGAAAACTGAAGGGCAAAGATGAGCACTATTTAGAGGAGGCATAATCAAAATTTTAGGGATGATATGGATCAAAAGCATGACCTTTTCAACTTCGACGACATGTGATTTAGGAGTTTTTAGTATTTTTGAAGTATTGTTTTATTTCCCTTTATTAGATATGATCCAAGGAAGAGTACTATTTATCTCTTAAGAATACTCTTCTCCCATTTGTATTTCTTGGGAGGGAGCATTAAGTATACTATCTTTAAGGCGTTGAAGCCTTTCTTCAATAGCATGTGAGTTTTGTTGTCAAACGATGTTAAACACATTTGTTAACATCTCGTTGGTGCCTTGCACGCCGAGGTTTGCTTGTACAGTATGAAGGACAGGTAAAGCCTCATGTTGTGTAACTAGAAGTGGAACAAAAGTTTCTACTGGATTAACTTGAATATATCTAGCCATTTGTAAAGACCAGATTATATTTGGATGTAGTAAAACTAATTCTCCATTATCTATGACATTTTATGGTAGAGGAAGAGGCAGATGATTACTTATTGCTATGGTAGCACCAAAAACTTCTCGTGCAACAGAAAATATGGCATCCTTAGATCCATCCATCTCCGATGAAAGTAAGAATTGAGAATACTAAAATCTTTAGGAAATGAGACTGAAATTATGCTAAGTCGAATCAGAACACGACAAATTCTCGCTTTTAGTTGCGAACACTTTCTCTAGTGATCAGAAAGAGTTACAAACTACAAAAGTTTGAGAGTGAATACGAATTCATGGAAATCATAGGAATCAAAAGTCGATTCCCACAGACGACACCATTGTTCCTTTCTGGAACTAGAGATGAGAAGTTAAACGATGATGGTGGCAGATCGTAGCCTCCAACGTGGTGGAGTCTGATGATCTGCAGAGTTAGCACTCCAACGCTTAAATTAGTATATGAGGAATAAGAGTGATATGAAATTGTATTTTAAATTTATTACCTCAATTTGGTGCCTTTTCTCTCTCTCTCTCTCTCTCTCTCTCTCTCTCTCTCTCTCTCTCTCTCTCTCTCTCTCTCTCTCTTTCTCTATTTGGTTAATCTTCCTGAGGCAAGTTAGGTGAGATCACAAACGTATGCTACTTAGGGGGTATTGACGCATCCGCGAAAAACAACCGGCGGGACTCAAATAAAAACACAACACAGAGCCGCCACTGCGCGTTATTTATCCCAAGATAGGGAAAGGAAACGCTCAGAGAAACCTGGAAAGGAAATGGTCTCGCGACCAAAGAGAAAGGGTAAGGGAGTCGGTTACGCAAGGGGAAGGTATTAGCACCCCTCACGTCCGTCGTACTCGACGGGATCCACGTTCTAAAATAAAGAAAAGGTTGCTAAACATCACACACACACACAGGGAACGCAGGTGGGGTTAAGAGAAAGGAGCTCGATAGGACATCGCATCCTATGCCTACATATCTCGTCTGGAACGAGAATCAGAGCCACTGTAGTTCGGCTTACGCACGCCAAACAACACAAAACGCACAAACAGATGGCAAACATGGAGCCCGACAACCACTCGATGGAATTACGTTGGCATCCGAACCAAAACACACTCATAAGGGCAAACGTGGAGCCCGACAGCCAATCACTGGGCTTATGTCAGCATCCGAACCAAACAAACACAATCAGATGACAAGTAAACACACACAAAAAGAAAAAAAGTGCCCGGAGAGGTCTCGCACGACCTCCTGCCTACATACCTCGTCTGGAACGAGGATCAGGGCGATGTAGTTCCCCCTCAAAGGGAAAAAAACTCTAGCCAGAAACCCAGGGAAGACACACTACCAGGGAGCTGCACTCGAGCCTAGTGTTGTCATGCATCATTACCCTACGTTGAGGTTTCTACCTACTTGCACAACTGCAAGCTAATCCTATCCAGGAAAACAAGCATACAAGCATACAATCAATCCAAACAATTCAAACAAACATGTCAAACAAATATTCACAAAGCACACACTATAACCAATCAAGTGAGGCTCAAACAATGGGTTTGACTGCCGAAGCAGGTCATCTGTACAAGGGTATTATTCGCTCTTAACCTTGCCATTACGAGGCTAAGGTGAAGCAGATGAAAGGTGAAGTGAGGATGAGACCTCACAGCTCTTATCCCTGACCAGGGAGAGCTTCAGACAAAGGAGCGTGGGTCCAGAATGGAGGGACCTTTCTACGCTCAAAGACTTTGACTCGATTGTGCAACAGCACAAGATCTTGGGTTTGTGTCCCAATGCATCAACACACAGCCGTGTGAGCAGAGGGACGACTCACAGAATAGTGGGGGATAGATTGCATATCCCTTGGCTTCCACCAATTGCCTCATAGAGGACTTCACCTGCTTAGGCACAATATTAAACAATCACAAACATCGCCTCTTAAGGAGGACTTCAGACAGTTTGCCCGGCCAAATAACAGACCGGGTCTCCAGACTACATGAAGAATAGAAGTCCTACCTCAAGTGGTTTAAAAACCAAGCAGCAGCAAGCAAGTTCTTAAAGAACTGTAAGCGACTAAATGTACCTGAAATCAATCAAGTATCATCAGTACTCAGACAAACAACCATAAACAGCAAATGTTAATCAGTCAGACTATACAGATTAAGCAACACAGGTTAATGCACATAAGTGCAAGCTATAAGCTCAAGCTCAAGCTTCACAACCTACAAAACAAAGTCAAATTAGTTCTCAACATCCAACAATCTCAATTTAATTGACTTGAAGCATTCTCCTTAAGCTTTGTGCATTTCATCCTGAAAAGTCAAACCAAATGTGAGAAACTGGACCACTAGGCCAAGCCTAGGGTCCAAAAGGGAGAAAAAAATCTAAACAGCAAGGGATTCTCAACCAAAACCAAATTAACACAAATAGAAAGCAAATGCAATTGATCCCATACTCATATCATTTACCAATCTCATTTCATGCACAATATGGTACAAACTAAGTCAAATGCAACATCCAATGTCCAAACAGAATGAATTCAATCAAAAGCATATCAAAACAATTCCAAAAATCCTCAAATAATTCACACCTAAATAGGACATATTCAAGGTATAGCATGTCAATTTTTAGCTCAATTGGACAAAAGGAACTAGGGCAATGAAAATCAAGAAATCCAGACAAGATTATTCATGCCAATTCAAGGTATCAACACAAGCATTCATTTCAAAAATTCATAAGTCAGTGAGAACATTTAAGAAATGAATGGGACCAAAACAGGGATTTCCTACAATGTGTCTACAACCAGCATACCAAATTTCACACTCATCCAAAACAATATGAGGATTTCACACAAGATTTACAAACATGTGTCATACAAGCTTGCACAATTAACCAACAGAGATGAAAAATATCAATCAAATTGAAAATGCCACATAAAAATCCAGAAAAATTCACATAGCATCTCAACATATCCATAATCATTCATGTAAAATTTCACTCCATTTCAACAAGCATAGGCTAGGCAAATAATTTCATGAAGATGACCTAGCTAGGTGTGACACAAATTGTCACACCTAAGTTCAAAAAATCATATCTCACTCCACAGGTATCCAAAAATCATGAACTTTACATGTAAATCACCAGCAACATGTCTAGAATCACCACAAAAAATTTCAAGAATTTCTTTTAAGGTATGAGTATTTCACATTGAAAATGGCAACATGTACAACAAAATGACATAGGTCAAAACATCCCTAAGCAAAGTCAACTTTCCATCATGCACAACTTCTAAAATCATGCTCATAAAAAACTCGAGGAAAAATGGGAGCTATCAAAAAAAACCTCATAATTTTCTGATTTTCCATTATTTTTCTATGAATTTTCTAAGTTTGATTAATTAAATGAAATAATTATTTAGATGTATTAATAAATTAATTAGATTCAGTGGCAATATGGTAATTATCGAGTCCAATGGTCAAAACGCGCGTTTCACTAATTGCGCTGGCAGCGTGTAATTGGCCAGATCTTGGCGCCAAACAGAATTTGAAAACGGCAAGGAAATCAAACGGATCAAACGCAGAGATTTTCCAGAAAATCTATCATCTTCATCATCGTTTTCCAGATTTGCTCAAGAACACTCAAACCTCAAAACTCAATGAAAATTTACAAACTAATACTCGTTGGAAAGGTCTCGATGTCAGGATTATGAATATGCACATGATTTTGTCCAGTTCTTCCTAAATTCTATGAATCGAGCATTTTAAGTTTTAACATCCAAACTAAAATTCAAGATAACTCGATCTATGTTCCACCATTCCACAAACCACAACTAGCATTGCATTCTATGTTAAACAGTCTACAAAAGGCATATAGCAATTCATCAATTCATGAGATTCGATTTTGAAGTACCTTGAGATTGCAGTGATGATTCGTGTGCTTTTGAAGCTCCTTGATCCAAAACAGATGAAGCATGAACTTCAAGAAGTTGAATGAAGTGCTCAGGTTCGATTGAATTTGCTTCTAATGCACGAATTCTTCAAAAGCCATGGATGCACATCACTTGGACAGTTGCGAATTTGAAGTCCTTTGAGGTTGCTTTTCCAAAACAGATCCAGAGGAAGATGAATGGAGATTGGATCAAAAAGAATTACACAAATTGATGGAGAATTGGAAGAGATTGATGGAGTTTTGCTTGATGTGTTCTTGAGAGATTTTGAGAAATTGGAGGGAAAAGAGGTTGTGATTTCTTGTGATTGATGATTCTGTTAGAAGTTAGTTATGATTAGGAATATATATCTCCAATTAATCAAGCCTTAATCACCTTAATTAGCAAAATGAAATATGATTAGCAAAATGTCACTTTCAAAGGCAAGGGCAAAATGGTATTTTCATATGGGCTCTGTGACAGCTCATTGCCAGCTCACACATGCTCTAAATATCTGTCATGAGCTGTTGCAACTTGTCCCATCTTCATTAGCCATGTAATTTTGATTTTCACCATGCCATGGCACTTTGTTCATTTTTCAAGTTCATTTCAAAAGTGAATTCTTCAACCATTGCACCTTGACCTGTTATGATGATCCCAACAATTTTCAAATAGCATTTGTGAGGTGTTGCAAAAATCCTCATTCCAAAATTCCCATTATTTCACAAGTTGGACCATTTTGCCCTTGGATTTTTAACTGTACACTTGAAAATTGACTTTTTGCATTGACCATTTTTGATGAATTCCAATTATGCACCATGAAAGTACATGTCAAATGGAGTTTGTGCATAAAAAGATCATCCAATTTGGACACTCCATGTGGAAGTTATGCCCCTCTGATTATGGGTCATTTTTGAAATTGAATGGACCATAACTTGCCAACCATACATGGGATTTTCAAGTTCTTGAACTTTTTGGAAAGGTGAGACCAAGATCTACAACTCTCATGTTGAACAAATTTTCATTTGAAGCTTCCTTGGACATGTAATTTTGAGGTCAAAAACTTTCCATTTTTGGAAACTTCCATTACAAGTCACTTTCTATTTGTGGCAATTCTTGTCCTGACTTGATTTTCTCCATTCTTGAGCTTTGCAATGTCAAATAACACTTGTTCCAACATGAATGAAGTGTATCCAACTCATTTCCTTCTCCAAATCCATTAAATCATGCACAGTCGACAACAGTTGACTTTTCAACTGATAGATGAATTTGGCCAGGCATTGATCAATCTGAGCTCCAATCTTCAAATGAAATGGCCCAAGGATGAAACCCTAGCCTCAATAAGCTCAATATAATCATGAAATGCCCCCCATATACATCATAGACCCCATCTCCTGATCATGCCCTGATTGGCCCAATGCAACTGATTAGGGTTGACCAGTGGTCAAAACCCTAATCTCAAGGAATCTGCTTCAACACTTGATGATGACAAACCATGATGATGATGATGAATCATTTAAATCAAGATGAAGACCAATCTCCTTTGAGAATCATGAAACCCTAATTTGGACCTCCACATCCTCAGATGATTAATGACCAGTCCAATGAAACCCTAGCTTGCACCATGACCTCTTCATCTTCTGATCAAGACTTGTGAGGATGACTTGCACAATGTAACCACATGATATGCAATATGCAATGCCTAATGACCTAGAAATGATATGTAATATGTTATGCTCAGTCCCAAGAGAGGAGGGCAAATTTTGAGGTGTTACAGCTGCCCCTATTCAATCCACTGTGAACCTGTCGATATGAATAGCCTCGGCTTTCAGATGATCAGGATGAAGAGTGATTGAATACCAAGAACAGACGAACAATTTTCACTCTGATGGGATAATAATTAACAACGCCTGTCAGAATCGGCGAAGAAACAATCTTGAACAAGAAATCCGTCTGGTACGGAGAAAGCCGGCCTGATCACCGAAACAACAACGTCGACCTGGATACCAAAATAAATGGTAACGCAGGGATAGCCATGGCCTGAACACCACCTATCCGCTGGGGATTATTATTCTCTCTTCTCTTTTCATTTTCTTGAACCCCGAAATTTTCTCTTCTTTTTTCATTTTCTTGGCCTGAACACCACTTTGGTCTGAACACCTCTTCGGTCTGGATACCACTTCGGTCTGGATACCACTTCGGTCTGGATACCGGGAAATTGGCCGGATTGCCGCAAGCTGCATCGATCTAATCATCGTGAGCTTCTTCGATCTGGAAATCGGAACTGGCCGGAGTGCCACAAGTTCTTTGTCCTGACTGTTGAGAACCTCTTCGATCTGGAAATCGGAAGCTGGCCGGAGTGCCACAAGTTCTTCGTCCTGACTGTTAAGAACCTCTTCGATCTGGAAATCGGAAACTGGCCGGAATGCCACAAGTTCTTCGTCCTGATTGTGGAGAACCTCTTCGATCTGGAAATCGGAAACTGGCCGGATTGCCACAAGTTCTTCGTCCTGACTATTGAGAACCTCTTCGATCTGGAAATCGAAAACTGGCCGGAGTGCCACAAGTTCTTCGTCCTGATGGTGGAGAACCTCTTCGATCTGGAAATCGGAAACTGGCCGGAGTGCCACAAGTTCTTCGTCCTGATGGTGGAGAACCTCTTCGATCTGGAAATCGGAAACTGGCCGGAGTGCCACAAGTTCTTCGTCCTGATGGTGGAGAACCTCTTCGATCTGGAAATCGGAAACTGGCCGGAGTGCCACAAGTTCTTCGTCCTGATGGTGGAGAACCTCTTCGATCTGGAAATCGGAAACTGGCCGGAGTGCCACAAGTTCTTCGTCCTGATGGTTGAGAACCTCTTCGATCTGGAAATCGGAAACTGGCCGGAGTGCCACAAGTTCTTCGTCCTGATGGTGGAGAACCTCTTCGATCTGGAAATCGGAAACTGGCCGGAGTGCCACAACGACCCATGCTGAGGATGACAAGCCCTGAGCCGACTGCTCTCTATTCAACCCTGGCAGACAAACACTTCGCGTTTAGCTGGGGATTATCTTCTTTCTCGTTTTTCTTTTTGGACCCCGAAACTTTCTTGATTAACATTCCCATTTCTGCTCGACAGAAACTTACCCTCCAGTATCGTACTACTGGGGAATATCCTTGATTAAAACCATGATGCTAGACTCCTCGGAGTAACACCTTCACTGTCTGATAAAACCACCTCCCAAACGGTAACCACGGCTCGAGTCGCGCTGATCGCGTAACGTCCTTTGATGTTATTTCCATCTCTGTCCGACGGAAACATTTCCTCCAATATCGCACTACTGGGGAACATTGCTGATCTGACGTCATGATGTTAAACTCCACAGAGTAACATCTTCGCTTTCTGGCACAACCACCTCTCAAACGGTAACCACGGCTTGAGACTAGCTCTATGCTTGCAATATGATGCATGATTGATTTTTTCTGCGTAATGCTCCACAATTATGGAAATGCTACGCGATTTATTTTTTCTATGCAACATGCTATGCTTACTCTACATGATGAATGCATAAAAAATATTCCCCTCAAGGGACTCTTCTGGGAAGCACGAGACACTTTGCTGAGGAACTCGCCAATACTCCGATTCCACCCTGCTGGGGAATAATACTGCTACCGGGAAAAGGTAACCCTTGCTGGGGAAACACCTCCTTTGCACCCAATCCGCTCGAGGAAATGCTGGGAATAAGAACCACCAACACTCTGTGGGGATACAACAGTCTTTGACTTGCTGAGGATATAAATCCCAACTCTGCTTCGGGGAACCCTCACAGATACCTGACGACTTTACTGGGGAAATGCTCACAAAGAGCCCCGCTGGGAAACAGCAACCTCCAGGCCTGGCGACTGGGGAAACATCGATCTGACACCTGCTGGGGATAACCATCCTGACCCTGCTAGGGAAAACGAATGCTACTCCGCTGGGGACAACCCATGCAATCCACACGTAGGATACACTCAGCTGGGGATGCAGATACCGGCCTGCTACGGAAACTTGTCCAATCCACTGGTAGGATGAACACTGCTGGAGATATATTTCATTGAAACCCGCTCCACTCGGGGAATAGCAATCTTCAGGCCTGGCTGCTGAGGAAACACCGTTTTAAACCTGCCGGGGACAACCATCTTGACTCGGCTGGGAAAGTCACAGACCTTGGATCTGCAGGGGAGTTGGTCCTCTACTTCTTCTTGGGGAACTAGCTGGGAAATGAGAAAAGTAGGTATAGAACACCCATCGATTCGTCGGACCACGGTATCCGCCTCCCAATCTCGTATCAGCTTTCCACTTTTGAGAACTCCCAGACTCGTCTGGATCTTTTCTGCTCCATCATCTTGTATTCCCAATCGCTCCGCGCTCGACGGAGAGCGAACTCCTGGGGACTATACAGACTTTCAATCTTCCGACTTTGAAGAGTCTTCTTAATATCATTCAAGGTCGTCGGACGTCTCAACGTCTCTCCTCGCTTCTCTACCCATTCGTTTCTGGTCAGACTCTGCGGGGAATTTTACAGACTTTCCAATCTTCCGATTTTGAAGAGTCTTCTTGATTATCATCAAGGATCATCGTACGTCTCAACGTCTCTTCGTCCTCCCTTCACATTCATTCGTCCCTGACTGGACCCCATGGGGATTTGTTTTTGTCGACAAGCTTCCACATCACAACCTGCAAGTGAGTGACGAATACCTAACGGTTCCTGCAAAACAGATCGTTAGATAAAACCGTGCCCCAGACGTGTCAAGATTTCAACACTTGGGTCACTCAACCTTCCGAATAAGATTTCAAGCTTTCAATCTTACAAACATGCATTGGAGGGGACCTGTATGTCTTAAAATGCAAAATTCTTTATCAAAAATATCTGGATGTTTTTGCAATCAAAGCGGTAATGAAAAACAAAAACAAAATTATTTGACTGAACATGCATTTATTGACTGAAAAAGTGTGGCTCAAATGAGCAATACAAAGGAAGCAATTCCTGAAAAGAGGTAATCGCACACAAAAGGAAAAATCTATCCTAATGGCAATGTGAAACCCGTGATCTCATCGAGTTCCAACTTGGTTACACCCCATATGTCCTCAGACTCTCCGTGCTTTCTGCCTTCTGAACAAGACGATTCCGACTGATCCCTACCGGGTATTATCCATGATGCTTTAACTAAAGCGCAAACGATCATGCTGGACGCAGTTGTTCGTTTCAATCCCTCTTTTGCCTGGACCGCCCTTCCGGGTTTTCAGTCCACCGGGATACCCATTTTTGCCCAAGTCGCCTTTTCAGGTTTTCGACTTGCCGGGTGTACAGTTTTTTCATTTTATCCCTAACTTTTGCCCGAACCTCTCTTTCTGTTTTTGGTTCGCCGGGATGCCCATTTTTGCCTGGACTATTTTATTCTTTTTGTCCAGCGGGTCTTTTTACACGAAGTATTTTTTAACTGCGTCCGCATTCACAAGGGATGGAAAATCCTCGCCATCCATGGTCGTTAGCAACAAGGCTCTGCCAGAGAAAACCTTCTTGACCATGCTGGGGATTCATGACTGAGTGTCCATGTGCCCCTTCGATCGTTTTGAGGAGGAAGGATCCTTTTCAGCACCATATCACCTACGTGATACCCGAGGTCGCACCTTCTTGTCAAAAGCACGCTTCATCCTCTGCTGGTATAACTGCCCATGACAGATGGCCGCTAGCCTCTTTTCTTCAATCAGGCTCAACTCTTCGTACCGGGTCCTTACCCATTCAGCCTCTTGCAACTTCACGTCCAACCGGACTCTCAAAGAGGAAATCTGAGCCTCAACCGGTAGCACGACTTCATTCCATACACCAACGAGAAAGGCGTTGCCCCAGTAGATGTATGCACCGACGTTCGATACCCATGTAACGCAAACGGCAACATCTCATGCCAGTCTCTGTAGGTTACCACCATTTTCTGCACAATCGCACCGTCGGTGCATTCAAACGTTATCCGGGCAACAAAAGCTCATTCACCTTAACCTCCCCATCAGACATCGGAATCCGTTCGGATTCGGGGTCAGGCCCCTCCTCCGGGATTGGTCACTCTCAATCTTTCGATTGGAGCACCCCGAGATGTCCTCATCAGGGAACTCAAACTTCCTCGGTTGATAATCCTCCACGGGTTGCTGGGCGATGTAATCAGACAACACCCTCCCCTTGATTGCTTTCTGAGAGGTATATCGAATATCGTATTCAATCAAAATCATTGGCCCTTTCGCAACCCGTCCGGTCATTGCTGGCTCTCAAACCCATACTTGATCGGATCCGTCTTAGACATCCACAAAGTGGTATGAACCAGCATAAACTGTCTCAGTCGGCGAGCAGCCTATGCCAAAGTACAGCAAGTTTTCTCGAACAGTGAATGTATTGTTTCACAGTCGGTAAACTTTTTGCTAAGGTAAATTGCATGCTCTTTTCGACGAGACTCGTCATGCTGACCCACTTCACCTCGTAGACCCCTCGAAGGCCGTCAAGCACAGATTAACAATCGCTCCTTCCACGGAAGGTATCAGAATCAGAGGTTCCTGCTAGTTATTCTTTTATTTTTCAATGCCCCTTGGCCATCATTATTCCACCTGACCGTTTGATCTGTTTTTTTTTTCTTGAATGGGTTCCCACGTGGCCGTTAGGTGAGATGTGAACCATGACATGTAGTTCAATCTACCTAAAAAACCACGAACCTCTCTTTTTTCTCTCGGTTCAGGCATTTCTCTTATTGCTTTTTTTTTTTTTTTTTTTTTTTAGCAGGATCAACCTCGATTCCTCTCTTACAATGAACCCCCACCATCTTACCGGATCGCACTCTGATAGTGCACTCACTTGAATTCAACCTCAGTTTGAATTGTCTCAACCAGTCAACCGACTTGCCCCGGTCAGCCAGATCTGCCAGATGCCCCTCTTCTGTCTGGGACTTTGCTATCATGTCATAGCATAGCATTCGATTTCATGATGAATCATATCATGAAACAAAGTCACCGTGGCTCTCTGATACAGGCACTGGCGTTCTGCTTCTTTAGAGGACAGTCTCCTTTCCATGGTAGCTTGTGCACAACGATATTGGTATCCGACCCTGGCATATCCTGACACGACCAGGTGACGGTATCCACATGCTCTTTCAACTGGCTACCATTCTGCTCTCGGCTTGCCTCTGAAACGGCCCCAATTTTTCCCTTCCTGACCTCGGCGGTGCTTGGAGTAACAACCTCAACCCGCTCCTCGTGCGGCTGAATCACCTTCTCCTCTTGTTTTGACAACCTGGTTAATCCCAGCAGATCACAATCTTCTTCGCCTTATTCTTCGGCATGATAGCTCGGTTTGTCGAAGTCATATGAGGTGTAACCAAATTGTTATCAACGATCCGGAGAATTATTTTTGAATTCGGAACGAGACAAATAAAAAAAGAGAAAAATGAAAACAAACATTGCCATTTTTATTTGTTTTTAAACTGCAAAAATAAATGAAAAACAGGGAACACCGCTTTTTGACTGAAAAACATCCATTTATTTATGATGCAGAAATGTTGCAAATGTAAACATGAGGTGGCCCTTACAATGAACCATTACGTGTCGGGCAACACGTATGGCTTTCATGCAAATAAAATCAAAACAGAAATCATTACTCTTCCGAATGAGTAATAGTGATGATCTTTTTTAGGCCTTCCAGGTCTGGATTCCCATCCCTGGTGCGCACGGCTTTATCCAACCATCAAACTCGCAGTCACTGACAGTCCTTTCACCCATTGCACAGGCGTGATCCGAATCTTCAGCAATTGCACTCACCACCGCCTGACCATGTGCCGGCATGGGATTGGCATTAACATTCGGAGATGGTGCGAAATTAATAGCCTTGGAATCCACCAGGTCTTGGACTACGTGCTTAAAAGCTTTGCAGTCCTCTACACTGTGCCCGGGAGCACCCGAATGGAATTCACATTTGACATTTTCATCAAAATTGGCTGGCCTTTGATCAGGTCCCATAGGTGCCAAAGTCCTCAACTGTACCAGCCCCATATCTTTCAACTTTTTCAATAGGAAAGAATATGTCACAGGCGGCCTGTCAAAATGTCGATCACTCATCCTCCTCCTGACTGGATATCCTACCCTCTGAGACCTCTGCTGAAATGGCTGACGTTGCTGTTGCTGTTGTGCAGGCTGATTGTCAGCAGGAATAGTTACCGCAGCGGTGTGCTGGAAGTAACGATCCCTACTGGGTCCTCTCTGAGCGTAGACCGCATTGGCATTACCCTCATTCTTGCGCTGACCGTTCCCGAATGGCTTCTTCGACCCTGATGACGAAGCATTACCACCCTGTATTTTCCCCATTTTCAGCCAACTTTCAATTCTCTCTCCGGCCACCACAATATCAGCAAAGTTGGTAACCGGGCATCCAACCATTCTTTCAGCAAAAACCCCTTGCAAGGTACCCATAAAGAGATCAGACATCTCTCTATCAACCAATGGAGGTTGAACTCTGGCAGCCAACTCCCTCCACCTTTGGGCATATTCTTTAAACCCCTCACTTGACTTCTGAGACATACCCTGCAGCTGGGTACGACTAGGAGCCATATCAGCGTTGAACTGATACTGTTTAAAGAATGCATCTCCCAGATCCTGCCAACTCTTGACATCAGCAGACTTTAGCTTGGTGTACCATTCCAGAGATCCTCCGGACAAACTGTCCTGGAAGAAGTACATCCAGAGCTTCTGATCCGTCGTGTACGCAGAAATCTTGCGAACGAAAGCTTGGAGATGGGTTTCCGGGCAGGAACTCCCATTGTATTTGTCAAACGCGGGCGCTTTGAACTTTTGTGGGATCACAATCCCCTCGACCAGCCCCATGTTGGACATGTTGACAAATCCCGGAGTAGCATGGCTTTCTAGAGCCCTTACCTTCTCTGCCAGTAACTGAATTTCTTTGCTTTGTGGCTGAGCACCATACTGACCCAAAGGCTCATTATGCATTGAAAACTGGTCTGCTTCCCTGTCTTCCTCTCTGTCATCATCAAACCCGTAGAATGGAGGCAACAGATTATCCTTCAGATTATGCCCCAGACCGGGCCCACCGCCAGTAGCAGCACCAAATCCACCAGCATTGTTGTTCACCATACCCACAACTGCTCTTTTTCCACCGTCTCTGGATCCACCGAGCCCCTGGTTGGAGACACCATCCAGATTAACCCCACTGTTCGCTGCTGAAGCCCGCTCGAGCTTCTCAACCTTATCAGCCAAAGCTTTCCGACCAACTGCAAAACCCTGCATGATGTTGATCAGCTCAGTCATCTTATCCTTCAGCTCAAGGATATCTGTGTTCGGAAGATCCATCAATCTGGGAGTATTGCGTCTGGTGAAATATCTGTGAGGACGGGTTGAGTGCAAAGGTACAGTTCTGCGAGCACGAGCAATGATTCCTGCAAAACAGCAAACAGGTTAATATGCATGAATGCAACGTCTATCCATATGAGGAAGATTTTGTCCTTTGATTCTGGTTTCATCGAGACAGATAATAATCCGGCATCCACATTCTGAAATTCATAATGTCTCTCAACCAGAATCTCAATCCATAATACTCCCCATATGGCTAGACATAGGTTCGATGCAGATGAATGCAAAATGAGAATAATGCAGATGTATGCAATGCACTAGGCCATCCTCCAAGTCATCTGATCATCTGTTGCTCTGAATCACAACCTTGATTTCCGAACCGATCACAACCATCTGAGGGAGAATGTAACCACCAAGCCATCTCAAGGGTTCCGAAATAAACGGAAGACAGATACATCATCATCATCATCTGATAATCTCTGAACAGATACCCATAATCATCTGAATCGGCCCAGGGAATCCTGAAATAAACGGATCCCCACTGATAAATACCACGGACAGCATTTCGGCGTCTCGGCAATAAATGACCATAAATCCGACTTATAAATATGACTCTGATCCACGGAACAAAAAGTCACCATCTGAGTCACCATCTGAACATGCATCTGAAAGAATCACCCTCCCCTCACAGGTAAATTCTAATCAGGTCACCCTAAGGCGGATAATAGTCTCGACAATCGGGCAGAGATACTCAATGGGTTTGCCCTTTCGGGTGTGCCATTGTAGCTCTCCTGAGATCGTCTCAACCAAAGATCTGGGAAATGATCGGTCACCAGAGTCAACAGCTCAGATGAAGTAACTCAACCAAAGTGAAATATTCCACAATGGAAAGCACTATCAAATGAACCTCGTCCGGCTTGTGGTATGTCACGTTGCAACATCATACTGATTTAGCAAATGAGGAACGTGAGACCACACTAGTCCTAGGTGTACACTCGGGCCTGGGTTTTAGCCCCACTCAGAACACCCACCCCAAACAGAGGAACCACCTGCACAGAGGACGGCAACAACATGATAGTATGATGCATGCAGACATTAATGCAAATATATACACAGTTAGAATAATAAATGCAATAAATAACACAACACAAGCAACCTAAACCATCCTAGAACGCTAGGAAGGACTCGCTTAGGGAAGATGGACCAGCACAGGTCTACATCTGATATTCCCCAGCAGAGTCGCCAGCTGACGCATCCGCGAAAAACAACCGGCGGGACTCAAATAAAAACACAACACAGAGCCGCCACTGCGCGTTATTTATCCCAAGATAGGGAAAGGAAACGCTCAGAGAAACCTGGAAAGGAAATGGTCTCGCGACCAAAGAGAAAGGGTAAGGGAGTCGGTTACGCAAGGGGAAGGTATTAGCACCTGTAACACCTCAAAATTTGCCCTCTTCTCTTGGGACTAGCATAACATATTACATATCATTTTTAGGGCATTAGGCATTGCATATTGCATATCATGTGGTTACATTGTGCAAGTCATCCTCCTAAGTCTTGGTCAGAAGATGAGGAAGTCAAGGTGCAGGCTAGGGTTTCATTGGACTGGTCATTGATCATCTGAGGATGTGCAAGTTCAAATTAGGATTTCATGATTCTCAAAGGAGATTGGTCTTCATCTTGATTGAAGTGATACATCATTATCATCATGGTTTGATATCCTCAGCAGAATCAAGTGTTGGATCAGGATTCCTTGAGATTAGGGTTTTGACCACTGGTCAACCCTAATCAGTTGCATTGGGTCAGTCAGGGCATGATCAGGAGAAGGGGTCTATGATGGATATGGGGATCATTCTATGATTTTATTGTGCTTATTGAGGCTAGGGTTTCACCCTTGAGCCATTTCATCTGGAGATTGGGGCTTAACTTGATCTATGCATTGCCAAATTCATCTATCAGTTAAAAAGTCAACTGTGGTCAACTGTGCTTGATTTTATGGATTTGGAGGTGGAAGTGAGTTGGATACACTTCATTCATGTTGAAACAAGTGTTATTTGACATTGCAAAGCTTAAGAATGGAGAAAATCAAGTCAGAACAAAACTGCCAAAAATAGAAAGTGACTTGTAATGGAAGTTTCCAAAAATGGAAAGTTTTGACCTCAAGACCACGTGTCCAAGGAAGCTTCAAATGAAAATTTTTTCAACATGAAAGTTGTAGATCTTGTTCTCACCTTTCCAAAAAGTCCAAGAACTTGAAAATCCCATGTATGGTTGGCAAGTTATGGTCCAGTCAATTTCAAAAATGACCCATAATCAGAGGGGCATAACTTCCACATGGAGTGTCCAAATTGGATGTTGTTTATATGCACAAACTCCATTTGACATGTACTTTCATGGTGCATAATTGGATTTTCTCAAAAATGGTCAATGCAAAAAGTCAAATTTCAACTGGACAGTTAAATGAACCAGGGGCAAAATTGTCCAACTTGTGAAATAATGGGAATTTTTGGATGGGGATTTTTGCAACACTTCACAAATGGCATTTGAAACTTGTTGGAATATTCATAACATGCCAAGGCTTCATGGTTTGGAAATTGGCTTTTGAAATGGACTTGAAAATGAACACATAAGCCATCACATAGTGAAAATGAGAAATATGCATCCAATCAACATAAGCCAAGTTGCAACAGCTCACACATGTCATTTTGAGAGTGTGTGAGATGTCCATGAGCTGGCAATGAGTTGGCATGAGAAGTTACATTTTTGCCCTTGGTGTGAAAATGACATTTTTGGTAATCACTTGGCATTTGGTTAATTAGTGTGATTAAGCATGGATTAAGCAAGAGTATATAATCCTAATCATCACTAAATCATAACAGAAATTCACAATTCCAAGAATCAGATCCAAATTCTCCAAATTCTCCCAAAATTCTCAAGAACCATATAGAATTTCAATTGATCAAAACTCTCTCAATTCTTGATCAATTTTCGAAATTCTTCTTGCTGCAAACTCCACTCATCATCTTCTTGCACTGTTTTTGGAAATTGGATTGGATAGAGCCTTGGATCGCAACTGTTCATACAAGCTCCATTAATGGTGAATCAAGCTTTTGTGCACTAGGAGCAAAATCAACCGAACCTAAGCATTGCATCTGACTTCCACAAGCTTCTACTACAACTGTTTGAGGTGAAAACGCGCAAATAACTCCATTTCCAACACTGCCATTCCAGGTAATCAATTTTTCGAATGTCATGGTTCTTCAATTGCTTGTATGCGTTTTGTAGAGTGAAGAACATAGATCATAGTGATGCAATTGGTTTGTGGAATAGTGGACTGTAGCTCGAGTTATATGGAATTTAAGTTTTGAATGCAAACCCTAACTCCTTCGATCCATGAGATATAGGAACAATTAGGTTGAATTATTGTGATATTTGGATTCCATGTGGTGAGACGGTTCCAACGAGTATGCATTTGTTCATTTTGGTGATGATTCAATGTTCATCGTGTTCTTGCGTTTCTGGTGAAGGAGATGAAATTTCTGGAGAAATAAGAGTGTTTGATCTGAATTTGTGTTTGAATTTTTGAACAAGAGGTTTACCGCGCCACTGTTCACAGAATTACAATTCTGCCATTAACTCATTTTAATTAATTATAATAATTCAAATAATTATTAAAAAAATCACACAAACATTAAAAAATTCATAGAAAATTATTGGAAAGTCAGAAAAATATGGGAGTTTTTTTGTTGACTTCCTAATTCCTTGTAGAATTTTATTGACCTATTTTTAGAAGTTGTGCTTGGAGAAAATTAGGTTTGACCTAGGGTTGTTTGACATGTATGTATTTTTGACACATTTTGCCATTCCTATTGTGAAATCCTCATGGTCTAAAAGAAATGCTTGAAAATTTTTGTGGTAATTGTAGACATGCTAATGGTGATTTACATGTACATTTTGTGAATTTTGGATACCTGATGATTGAGTTATGAATTTTTGAATCTAGGTGTGACAATTTGTGTCACACCTAGTTAGGTCATCTTTCTGGATTTATTTTCATGACTTATGCTTGATGGTTTGACTTGAAATTTTGCATGGATGTTCATTAACATGTTAAGATGCTATGTGTATTTTTCTGGATTTTTCCATTGCATTTTCAATTTGATTGGTATTTTTCATCTCTGTTGGTCAAATGTGCAAGTTCATGTGACATATGTTGGTAGATCTTGTGTGAGATGCTCATATGGTATTGAATGGCCATGAAATTTGGTATGATGGTTGGAGACACATGGTAGGACATCCCTGTTTTGGTCCCATTCATTTCTTAAATGTTCTCACTGATTTATGAATTTTTGAAGTGAATGCTTGTGTTGATGCTATGAATTGGCTCATATAATTGTGTCTGTTTTTATTGATTTTCATTGACATAGTTCCTTTTGTCCAATTGAGCTGAAAATTGACATGCTATACCTTGAATATGTCCTGTTTAGGTGTAAATTATTTGAGGATTTTTGGAATTGTTTTGATATGGAATTGAATGCAATAGTTCTGTTTGGATGTTTGATGTTCCATTTGAACCAGTTTGACTTGTTTTGTGCATAAAGTGAATATGATGAACGATATAAACATGGGATCAATGGCATTTGCTCTTGTTTGACATTAATTTGAGTTTGGTTGAATATCCCTTGCTGTTTAGACATTTTTGCCACTTTTGGACCCTAGGCTTGGCCTAGTGGTCTAGTTTCTTACATTTGCTTGATTTTTCAGGATAAAAAGCACAATGCTCAAGGAGATTGAATCAAGTTAATTCAATTGAGTTTGTGGGATGTTTGTACACTAACATAACTTTGTTTTGTAGGTTGTGAAGCTTAGGCTTGAGCTTATAGCTTGCCTTGTTATGCATTGACTTGTATAGTCTGACTGATTAACATTTGCTGTTTATTGTTGTCTGTCTGCGTACTGATGATACTTGATTGTTTTCAGGTACCTTTAGTTGCTTACAGTTCTTTAAGAACTTGCTTGCTGCTGCTTGGTTTTTAAACCACTTGAGGTAGGACTTCTATTCTTCATGTAGTCTGGAGACCCGGTCTGTTATTTGGCCGGGCAAACTGTCTGAAGTCCTCCTTAAGAGGCGATGTTTGTGATTGTTTAATATTGTGCCTAAGCAGGTGAAGTCCTCTATGAGGCAATTGGTGGAAGCCAAGGGATATGCAATCTATCCCCCACTATTCTGTGAGTCGTCCCTCTGCTCGCACGGCTGTGTGTTGATGCATTGGGACACAAACCCAAGATCTTGTACTTTGTACAGTTGTGTCAGAGTCTTTGAGCGTAGAAGGGTCCCCCCATTCTGGACCCACGCTCCTTTGTCAGAAGCTCTCCCTAGTTAGGGATAAGAGCTGTGAGGTCTCATCCTCACTTCACCTTTTCATCTGCTTCACCTTAGCCTCGTAATGGCAAGGTTAAGAGCGAGCAATACCCATGTACAGATGACTTGCTTCGGCAGTCAAACCCATTGTTTGAGCCTCACTTGATTGGTTATAGTGTGTGCTTTGTGGATATCTGTTTGCTTGAAATGCTTGATGATTGTATGCTTGTACGCTTGCTTTCTTCCTGGATAGGAGTAGCTTGCAGTTGTGCAAGTAGGTAGAAACCTCAACGTAGGGTAACGATGCATGACAACACTAGGCTCGAGTCCAGCTCCCTGGTAGTGTGTCGTCCCTTGGTTTCTGGCTAGGTTTTCTTTCCCTTGAGGGGAACTACATCGCCCTGATCCTTGTTCCAGACGAGGTATGTAGGCAGGTGGTCGTGCGAGACCACTCCGGGCAACCTTTTTCTTTTTTGTGTGTGTTTACTTGTTATCTGATTGTGTATTTGGTTCGGATGCCGACATAAGTCCAGTGATTGGCGGTCGGGCTCCACGTTTGCCCTTTTGAGTGTGTTTTGGTTCGGATGCTGACGTAATTCCATCGAGTGGTTGTCGGGCTCCAGGTTTGCCATCTGTTTGTGCGTTTTGTGTTGTTTGGCGTGCGTAAGCCGAACTACAGTGGCTCTGATTCTCATGTCCAGATGAGATATGTAGGCATAGGATGCGATGTCCTATCGAGCTCCCTTCTCTTAACCCCACCTGCGTTCCCTGTGTGTGTGTGTGATGTTTTAGCAACCTATTCTTATTTTAGAACGTGGATCCCGTCGAGTACGACGGACGTGAGGGGTGCTAATACCTTCCCCTTGCGTAACCGACTCCCTTACCCTTTCTCTTTGGTCGCAAGACCATTTCCTTTCCAGGTTTCTCTGAGCGTTTCCTTTCCCTATCTTGGGATAAATAACGCGCAGTGGCGGCTCTGTGTTGTGTTTTTATTTGAGTCCCGCCGGTTGTTTTTTCGCGGATGCGATAGCTGGCGACTCTGCTGGGGATATAAAAGATGTTGACCTGTGCTGGTCCATCTTCCCTAAGCGAGTCTCTCCTAGCGTTCTAGGATGGTTTAGGTTTCTTGTGTTGTTTGATTTATTGCATTTATTATTCTAACCAGTGTATATATTTGCATAAATATTTGCATGCATCATACTATCATGTTGCCGTCCTCTGTGCAGGTGGTTCCTCTGTTTGGGGTGGGTGTTCTGAGTGGGGCTAAAACCCAGGCCCGAGTATACACCTAGGATTAGTGTGGTCTCATGTTGCCTCTTTCATGTTAGGTTAACATGTGCTTGGCGGCGTGATGTACCACAAGCCGGACGAGGTTCATTTGATAGTGCTTGCCTCTGTGGATATTCCGCTTTGGTTGAGTTACTTCATCTGAACTATTGATTCTGGTGACCGATCATTTCCCGGATCTTTGGTTTAGACGATCTTAAGGGAGCTACAATGGCACACCCGAAAGGGCAAACCCATTGAGTATCTCTGCCCGATTGTCGAGACTATTATCCGCCTTAGGATGACCTGATTAGAATTTACCTGTGAGGGGAGGGTGATTCTTTCAGATGCATTGCTCAGAGGGTGACTTTGATGGTGACTTTTTGTTCTGTGGATCAGAGTCCTATTTATAAGTCGGATTTATGGTCATTTATTGCGGTGACGCCGGAGTGCTGTCCGTGATATTTATCAGTGGGGATCCGTTTATTTCAGGATTCCCCGGGCCGATGTTATCAGTGGGGATCCGTTTATTTCAGGATTCCCCGGGCCGATTCAGATGGGTGTCTGCTCAGAGATTGTGGTTTGGTGATGATGATGGTGTATCTGTCAGTTCCGTTTATTTCGGAACCCTTGAGTTGGATTTGTGGTTGCATATTCCTCAGATGATTATGATCGGTCTAGAGACCAGGTTTCAGTGCAGATGATCAGAGGACTTGGAGGATGGCACAGTGCATTACATCTGCATCATTCTCATTTTGCATTCATCTGCACTAAACCTACGTCTAGCCATATGGGGAGCATTATTGATTGAGAATCTGGTTGAGAGACATCTAGATGTCAAAATGTTATTGGTGAAATATTATCTGTCTCGATGAAACCAGAATCAAAGGACAGAATCTTCCTCGTATGGATAGACGTTGCATTCATGCATATTAACCTGTTTGCTGTTTTGCAGGAATCATTGCTCGTGCTCGCAGAACTGTACCTTTGTGTAGCACCTCAAATTTGCACCTATCATTGTACATACATTCTCATATTAGGTCATAACATATCATGGTCCACTGCATAGCATTGCATTGCCCCCAGTTGCCTCAAGAGCAAGTAATCAAGAATTAGGTCAAACTGATCAGGAGATCAGTCAACCAAGCAAGCAAGGGTGTTTCTCAAGGAGCCAAGGCCCTAGGGTTGGCCCCTCATGTTCACATGACTTGGAGGTCCATTTGAAGTGTTTAAGTCAAGGGTTGGATGTTCAGAAGTCATCAGTTCATGCACAGTCAGTCAGAAACCCTAGAAAAGTCAAACTTGGTCAACTGTGGTTGATTTTTTGGTTTTGATGGATGGATTTGGTTTGAGAGAGCTTATTCATGTCCCAATAGGCCTCATATATCATGGCAAACAATATCATTGAAGGATTTGAAGCCAATCAGAAAATTTCCAAAAATAGAAACTGGACCTGTAATTTTAACTGCCAAAAATGGAAACTTCTTGATCCCAAACCTACATCATGATACAAGCTTCAAATGAATTTTTGCCCAACATGAAAGTTGA